>NC_057811.1:331280289-331580289 GCF_018294505.1 Triticum aestivum | reverse complement strand
AATGGCGGAGGCTGACCGGCGCGGCAGCGCGCGGCAGCTTTGGCATTGATTCGCCGCGGGAAACGAGGCGATGAGGACGAGAAGCGGCGAGAAGCGAGACGAGTCGCCAGCAAGGAGGGCCCGCGGCTCTTTCGCGCCAAAAACGATTCGCCCGGCGCCCCCGAGCGCCCCCAGCACACCGGGTTCGGGTTGGGTCCGCCGGCGCCAATTTCGGCCCGAACCGGCAAAAATTGAGCCCTTGGAAACGCGACTGAGCTGATTTTTTTACGCCGGCGGCCGAAAAGTCGCCTGGAGGGCCTTGTTGGGGGCGCGGCTAGAAATGCTCTGAGCTCCCGGATATGTAGCCTAATTATTTATTTCCTCCTTCCACCTCCCCGCTGGCCAACCTTTCCTCCAGGCTCCTGTCCAAAAAAAAAAAAAACTTCTACTCCAGGCTAACGGCAGCTTAAACCCGTTCTATATATTGCTCCACGTCAAGCCGCGGTTGGGTATCGCTAGTGACAGACAGTGAAGCAGCTGCGGAAGTTTCTCACCGCAACAAGCACCTGTGCGCGTGCGTGCGTGATGGCTGGGGAGGAAGCGAAGAAGGCGGTGCCGGCTGCTGCGGCGCCGGAGGCAACCGCAGAGAAGGACGTGCCGGTGGTCATCCCGCCTCCCCCAGGGGCCAAGCCACCGGCCGATGACTCCAAGGCCCTCGTCGTC
Source organism: Triticum aestivum (assembly GCF_018294505.1). Lineage (NCBI taxonomy): Eukaryota > Viridiplantae > Streptophyta > Magnoliopsida > Poales > Poaceae > Triticum > Triticum aestivum. The sequence goes on along the minus strand of NC_057811.1, from coordinate 331,579,587 downwards.
GTCGACAGCAGTGAGTATACTACTTGCTCTTCAAACCTCTCCTCTCTGTTGCTGGTAAATTTTCATGCCGATCGACCTCCAGTGCCGCCTTCTGCGGCAAATGTCTGACGTCGACATAACCGGGCAGGAATAATTCTTGCCACGGTAATTCTAAAGAGAAGATCTGAGACATGCTAACCATTCTCAACTGTGAAGAGGGTTAAATATGCGCATGACCAACTGGTTCATGTGTGCATCAACTGGTGCCTGTCCTGTTCGCCATGTTTTCTGCCATACAAGGTTCAGTCAAGTCACTGCACCTGATTTCTGATACTTTGCTCCGGTTTCTTGTGCAGAAGTTGCCGAGAAACCTCACCCTGAGAAGAACATCCACAGGGGCTCACATGAAAGAGGTGACCGAACGCTGATTCAACTTTGTTCCTTCATCTCGTCTCTGCTGAATACAGCCGGCTAAGCTAACAACATACATTAATATAACCTGCTTTCAGACGTCGCTCTTGCGAAGGTGGAAACAGAGAAGATGAGCTCTTTGATCAAAGCATGGGTGGAGAACGAGAAGGCCAAGGCCGAGAACAAGTAAGTTATCAACAACAGCAGATCCATTGTCACCCGGCCGTTCATTCTGCACTGGGATTGCCAGTTAGCTGGAACAAGCGTCCTTTTTTAGTACCCCTATATTCAGTGTCAGCCCTGGAAATTCCTGTTACCAAACTTACGACTGGAAAGTTGTCACACCACAAGCTGTGCTATTTTGTAGTAAGAGTCACACTGGCAGTGAGAATCACAAAACCTCAAATTCTCAACTCGGACCTTTAACATCTTAGTCCAGCCGTTCAGGTCTCACACATCATGGGCATCTAGTGCCAGTTCCAAAACCTCAAGACTTTGCAGTGCCATAAATCTAGATTACCCCAAACTTCATTTTTGTTAATGATCTTCAGAGCCTCTCTTCTTGAGGCCACAATATGGTACTCCCTCCGTCCCATAATATAAGAACGCTTATATTATGGGACGGAGGGAGTATGTCCTAACTCACTACATCTATATGTGTTTACTGTCAGTGCCCCCACTGCGTTACAACATCCTATACCTATTCAGGAAATAAGTGGCAAATCATAAACTCCAAATAAATTGAAAGCCGCAGCTTTAATCCGTTGCTGTCTATGTCACAACAGGGCTGCTAAGAAGCTATCGTCTATTCTTTCGTGGGAGAACACAAAGAAGGCAACCATAGATGCTCAACTGAAAAGGAAGGAAGTAAGTCCTCCATTTCAATTTCATGTTTCTCAAGTTATGATTCTGGTATATTTTATTCTTACCAAGTTCGTTATTCCCTTTCTTTATTGCTGGGGATTTTTAATGACCTGCCTTTTTTTTGCAATTTCAAACCATGAGTGGTCTGCATATTTATCGGTACATTTACAATTTTTTCATTAAACTTTGTATTTTCACACTTTAGTGATGATGTTTGAGTAGGATGCAAACGCGGAAGTTCTTCTTTTCTTCGAGAAAAGGAATCTATTGACTCTTGCCACATCAAGGCAATACTCCCAGCCTATGCATAAGTAGAATCCCACAGACACAACATTACTCCCTCCGTAAACTAATATAAGAGCGTTTAGAATACTATTCTAAACGCTCTTATATTAGTTTACAGAGGGAGTACAAGCCAACATTAAAGTTCAGCCATAACATGAAACGACATAGTTTAAACACAAAAGGAAACAGCTTAAAGTCCTGGAAGACCGATCCAAAAGACTAAAACGTTGTCCATGCTGGGTAAACATCTCCTTGGCCACCTGCTCCACCTTGGCACATAATATGAACAATGCATACATAAAAATTCACTATTTTTTTTCTCTAGAAAAAAAAGAGAACTCATTTATGTCTTGTGGTGACCTTGACTAGCTGACAAGTTATTGTCTATCTATTCAATATGCTATGTAGCCACTTCTCCTAGAGGGATTTTATGTGCGTCCACTGATCGGCTAATGTTCTGGAATTTTACGAGCGTTCAGGAAGAGTTGGAAAAGAAGAAGGCTAAATACGCTGAGAAGATGAAGAACAAAAAGGCAATCGCCCACAGGGAAGCTGAAGAGAAGAGAGCAATGGTAGTGGCCCGGCGTGGTGAAGAAGTTCTCAAGGCCGAGGAGATGGCAGCAAAGTACCGTGCAACCGGGCTGGCTCCCAAGAAACTTCTCGGATGTTTCGGGGCATAAGAAGCACCTCAATCTTACGCGTTGGAGGTGATCTGTTCTGTGTAGTTGTTTTTCTTCTTTACATTCTGAAAATGTGTCCTGTTTTCTGTGAGTTAAGTTTGTGACTCTTCATGTTATCTTTTTTTGCTGGGAGCTACTCTTCATGTTGCATACATGTAACTGCAAAGACAGATTTTTGGTGGTACATATATAGCATGCATTGTTCGCGTTGTCTGAGAAAACAATTACTTGCAGTAATATTCCCTCCATGATATCATACATGCTGAATCATATATCTGCTCGACTTTTCTTTTGTAATGTCTGTTGGGTCTGATGTACCGACTTCAATGCTTTCTGCATGAGATGTTCAGAGCATATGATCTCTTCTTGACTCATGCATGGACTTTATATATAAGATGCTACTCTTTCCATGACAATGCTTGTTTCCTCTTCCAGTGTGTGGTCTTGGTAATGTGGGCATATGTATGTAGGGAATACAGGAATACAGGATATATCAAAGACAACAAGGGGACTCAACAAATTTGAACCTAACAAGTTCGTCACTGGATTTTCAGTTCAAAATTTGGTCTCAGAGCTCTTATTTATTTCTATGGCAGTTTTCACCATGCTAGAGGATGCATTTTGCTGCTCCATCAAGCTCCTTTGCATTTCATACCATAAATGGGAATATTACATCCCTAGCCTCTATAATTCCACAAGTGCACAAAGTCCATTTGCATAAACAAGATTTTGACGAAAAGAAAAGCACAAACATACATGAGTAGGGAACTGCAAGCACTACAGGTGGCTAACATACAGAAGCGAAAAATGGATCTTCACTACCATTGCTTAAATAGGCTGGCCTTTGGGAACAACCTGATCCTTGATCCACATGTAGATAGGCACTAGCACGTAGTACGACGCGCATATCGTCCCGATGGCGAAGCGGAAGAGGAAGGCGAGAAGATTCACCTGTTCCTCAACATCCTCAGCCTTGGGACCGAGCTGCAGCAACAACATACCAATGATAAGAGATGTCAACACACTTGGAACATTGAGATGGAGAAAACAAAGTCTGGCAGCTACGGATGCATGGAATGTACCTGCAAAGGGGAGTCGCCAGAAGCTCTCTTCACGCCTGTCACGGAGCATCCCATGATCAAGCCATGCCGACGAACACCACGGTACCACTTGGGCCCGATCCTTTTGAGCTTGACATCCTCGAACCCTGCCTTGGTGAACCACTCTATGTACTCTTCTTCCGTGGGGAAGAGCATCCACATGTCGGCGAAGAAGCGAGATAGCCAAAATGTTGGGTGAACTGGACCGATCAAACAGGCAAGCCCGCCAGGCTTTACGACCCTGTAAGCTTCCTTGATTCCTCGCTGCGGGTCAGGCCAATACTCAATGCTGGAGAATAACACCATCTATAAGCATGGCTGGTGAAACGGAGGCATGAGAGATATGGACTCGACTCACAATAATAAAAATCTAATCCAGGTCGCAAATATACACTCCTTTCAATGTTCAAGCAGCAGCTTAACATATATATAGGGAAGGATCGACCAAAGGTATCTGTACATGTCTATACAGATCTGAAGGTAGTTAGATAATTTCTTCCAGCAGAATATCAGGACTTCAATAACATTTCTCGAACCATGGACAACTGGAAACAAGAGCATTATCATTTGCTTCAAATTACACCAGTACCAATATATCCTGGCAGGCAACTGAACCATTGTGTTTACAATGTTTATACTGCGGTCAGATGGATTTTGTCAAGTAAAATCAGATTGGCATACAAATCTAGATATATTAAGACAAGCAATAACAAGGTATTGACATTACTGGTAGTAAGAAGCAACAGGAAAGGATGAAGGTTAAGAAAATACTACCTTACTCAAGCTGGTATAAGATCAGTATATATAAAGAGATACTATACGATAAGATATCCATACAATTGATAAGAGCATCACCTTCCAGCGGAGACATAACGGTCAAATGTGTCAGTTGGAAAGGGGAGGTCCTCAGCATCACCCTCCATGATGCTCACCCCCTTCAGTGCCTCCTTCTGCCGAGCCTTCTCAATCTGGTGTGGTGACTGGTCCAGCAGGGTCACATTGTCGTTGTCCACATGCTTGACAATCCCCAATGTAGTGAACCCAGTTCCACCGCCAACATCAACAACCTTGAACTCATTGTCATAGAGTTCAGCGGGTCCCAATGCATCATCCCTCATGTCCTCAGTCCAATGCCCTGGGTTTATAACATGATCATATACTACAGAAAGAAACCTGTAGAACCAGAAGGCCTCCTTCTTGTGCTGTATGAACCTAGGCTGTGACGCTGGCCTAGCAGAGGAGACTGCACACGTTGGTGCCACATACTTTGCTCCTGACCGGACACCACCTTTGTTTCTCAAAGGATTCCGACCAATCTTGGAAGGCCCCAAGAATCCTAACCCACTGGGAACCCTAAATGTGGTTGAACAAGCCATTTCTTGATCTCTGTATGCAAAGTTAGATCAAATTGTATATGGGTTAGTTCCTAGGGGCAAGAAAATGCTGGGGATATAACAAACAAAAACCCAGCAAAAGGGAAAATAACTATGTAACTCCTACACAAATCTTTGCGAGTTCTTCCATAGACTTGTAAGGGAAATAAATAGAGGTCACGTACCAGTGCTCCCGTGAGTTGTGAGGTGGCCATGGAGACAAGTTCTTTGCCTTGGTCACCTCATTTCTAAGCCCGGGATAACTTCAGGCCATAGAAACATGAGAACTACCAGCAGACATGTGTGCAAGACTTGTGTGTGTGGTGTGTGAGAACTAGAATTTTGATGGTTTTTTGTCTGTTCTGCTTGTACTGATGTGGACATGGGGTTGTGAATCTATGGCTGTGGATTTGCCACTTCATATCTTGAACTTGCCATTTATTTGCTGGATATATTGTACATAAGCAATTAATCTTTTGTTTTGCAAGTCTTACCAGCATTTTTTATTGTATTTATGCTACAACAAAAACAGCATACAAAGGCATTGTTACAATTTGCATCAGATAATTACTGGTCCTTTCCCTAAAAACAATTTAATGGCCCTAAATTACAAGTGAGTACCTCTTACTACAATGACTCATGACGACAATTACTCTTGTTAACTCGTAATCAACCAAAGTAAATCGTACATACCTGGTTTCTGCAAAGAGACCCAAGAACAACAGTGGATCGAAATGGAGCAAATGCTACAGTTATATTGCATGACTTCTTATGAAGTACACATCACATAAACACGTCACAAAAGAGGCACCAAATTCATTTAGTTGGTTACCATTATTCCAAACGACCTCAAGGTGACTTTACAGCTAGATGGCAATGCCAGGACAAAATATGTGTACATTTGGTTAGTCTAGCTTACCAACATTGACTTTGTAAGTTTATACCATTCAGAGTAGAGCAATATAGTGTTACAGGGACATAGGTCGACGTTTGAAGACCATTCGTTCAAAAAGGAAGCCAAAATGCCATTTCTAATTCCTTTTTGTTGATAACAAGCTTCAGCGGACCACTTCAGATTTGTGTATGCAGCTCAAGATTCCACTATATTTCCTGTCTAAACACCTTTCTGATTAGCTATTGTTGCTTTCTGCTGTTCAGCTTGCACAGCCTCAAGCTTCCTTAAAGCAGATGAACTCAATTTTTCTCCCTCGGTGTCTCCAGATAAAAGATCAACAACCTCAACCTGCAACGAAGCTCGTCAGTTCGTCTAAGTGCTCCATACACTTGCGGGTTCATAGGAAATATAGAATACATGACCACACCTTCAACAACGGCAGTTCTTTCCCTTCTCTTTTCTGATTTACAGAGAGTCCACCGTTCAGTGTCTCCTTACTAAATATAAACGGCATTTCCACATCAAATGAGGCACATCAAGCAAAGCTTAAAGTAAACAAGGACATGCATGATAAGGATGGGCCATGTTGGAACATCATACTTTCAAGTCCAAAATGGAACTGTAATATGCAAGTTCGACATCAATATATTTCAGATGCTTATAGTACAGTGTTGAAGTTAGTGGAAGGATGACTTTTAGCTTTTGGTAAGATCGCATGCACGAAAGAACAAAAAATGGCATATTTATGAATATGCTAAATGCCAGAAAAGCTATAATGCAAATGTACATACCTGACAATAATTGCATGCAACTTATCATCAATAATGGATGGGCCATATGGATCCTCAATAGGCTCCACTTGTACTATCAGTTCTGGTTTAATAGACTGCGATTTACAACAAACCAGTCATTAGCTTTTGCAATATGTTATAATGGTCACTAGGCAGCATTTTTACTTTTTGGTAGCTCCTTCTGGTACCCCACACATAGCTACAATTCAATACGAAACTGACAAGCACTTAAAAGTTCAGAGTCCATAGGCACTTGTTCCCAACGCTAAAAAATCGCATGTATCTGAAAACGGAGTACAGGCTAATTTCATCTCCAGAAACTCTTTACAAATGTACCATTGCAATACCAAAGGAAGAAAATACTCCCTCCGATCCAAATTGATTTAGTACAACTTTGTACTAAATCAACGACAATTAATTTGGATTGGAGGGAGTAGATAACAAGGAAGAGCCCTTTAGTACAAGGAGATTCTCTATGAAGCATAAAAACAAGAGAACATTCGCAAGTAGAACAGCATGCACACATAATAATAAGTCAGCCCTCAAATGCCACAAAACTTCATTTCAAAGTCACTCACTACTGAAATTCTAAATGCTCACTGAAAGCATCAAGATGCACAAGAACAAATAGTTGTTTGCCAGAAACTAAATTCTCAACATGACTGCATAGTTTCCACTCCTCGGACCAAAACAACCAATAATTATTGGTCAGCAACCAAATCATATCCACAGCTTCATTGCATACAGGACCACACAAACGTCAAACAAAAGCAACACGCCGATCTAGTTACCCAACCAAATCGACCTCATCACTAGCCATCCGCCCAATCATTTTAAGTCTCTGCTACCAGAAATCGCAGAAAACAAGGAGGCAAGACAATGACAAACCTTGATGTAATCCTCCACGGCCTGGATGCGCTTCTCCACGGGTTCGATAAGCTCAGCGTACTACATATGAAAAGAACACAACCAAGAAGCATCATGACTCCAGTAACTGATGAACATGGGTGGAAAATCAAAAGCACCTTTTGGGGATAAAAGGTGAGATTTCTCACCTCCTTCTTGGCAAGCATGGGGCCCGTGCAGACGCCCACCACGATCCGATCCCTCGCCAAATCTGCCGACGCCTACCACCCAGCAATCCCAACACCCAAAGAACACAACGAAGGAAGATTTAATCGGAAGGAAAGCAAAAAAGAAAAGAAAAACAATCCTGCTTATTACTATGTTCTGCGGCAGCCACCTTGAGGAGGCGTCGGTGGCCGTCGTGGAGGCGGTCGAAGGTGCCTCCTAGGACCACGGAGCCGTACGGCGGAGAGTCCTCCGCCGCCGGAGCTGGCGGCGGCGGCGCTCCGGTTGGGATGTCGCCAGAGACGGGGGCAGCGATCATTTCTTTTCTTGTTGTTTTCCCCCTTTCTCTTCCTCGTGGTTGTAGATTGAGGGCCCGGATTGACTCATACATGTGCTTACATATTTTCTAAGTAGTGTCAAAAACGCTCTTATATTATGGGACGGGAGTATGTTTTTCTAAAAAAACTTTAGAGCTATTCATCATCAATCATGACACTACAACGAATGGCAGAAATGATAAAAATTCATCCAGATTCGTAGATCACGTAGCGACGACTATAAGCATTGAAGCAAACCGAAGGCGCACCGATGTCATCGCCCCTCCTTCATTAGAGCTGGGCAAAACTTGTTGTAGTAGACAGTCGAGAAGTCATCGTGAAGCGAACCGAAGGCGCGCCGATGTCATCGCCCCTCCTTCATTAGAGCTGGGCAAAACTTGTTGTAGTAAACAGTCGAGAAGTCGTCATGCTGAGGCCCTATAGGACCAGCGCATCAGAACAACAACCAGTGCCATTGAAAAGAAGCGTAGATCGAAAGGATCCAACATGTCGACACACGAACAAAGACCGGATCCACATGGATCCACCAAAAACAAACGCCGACTGAATCCTGCAAGATCCGCCGGAGATAAACCTCCGCACACCCTCTGACGACGCTAGAAGCACCATCAGAACGAGGTCTAGGCGGGAAGAAATTTATTCTATCTTTAGAGAGCTGTCGCCGCCTCCTCTCTCCGAACACGAGACAACCCCTAAGAAAAATAGAAAATCATCCAAAAACAAAGCCCTTCTTCTGTCTCTTATCCTCTTCTCGACTTTTTGTGGCATGCAAGCTGATTTTTCTTTCCAAAATTCGAGTAGCAACATTCACTGCAATAAGAGCATCACCTGCTCTATTTTAAAACAGCAAGTAGTCGAAGCAAGTTTTAGGGCATACAAAAGTATTTTTTGTAGAAAACGGTGACTTCTCCAATAGTTGTCCTAAAATAGGGCAATGAAACATTAAAACTTCTTTTTTTGCAACTATAAACTTTGATTCAAACTTAAACATGAAAGTTTAAACATACGAATACCAAAACATTCAAACTACTTTCTCTCAGTCTTCGTTGGAAGGCTCACGCTCAAGTTCGTCCCAGTCAATGTCGGAACCCTCGTCGGACTCGACCTTGGTCACAAAAGGCCCCACCTCATCGTCATTCTTGGGCTTCTGGAGCTCTCGGTCCCTCTTTCAGTACCACCCCGTCTCGTACTTGACACACTCCATGTGCTCCTCGGCGAACCTCGCGCCCGCAAACCTCGCTACCCTTTGCTCATCAGTCTTATGTTGTTAACTTGCTCGTTGAAAACAATACGGGTCTTCGGCTTGGCCGGTTGGGACACAATGGTCACCGGCGGCCCGATGAACTCCACCTCGATCCGAGACTGCACCTCCGAGAAGTTGAGATTCAAACACGACAGGCCAGCCTCCAAATCGCGACATTGTAGCTTCGTCCTCGAACTCAAAAGTGTCGAGCCAATACCGCTGGCTGGCGTGCTAGAACTCCCTTGAAGCGCTTCAGTGGTATGGTGGCTGCAGCGTGTGTTGAGTATATGTGTTGAGCATATCTGTTTATTGGGCCTACTTCCTAGTTGCCTTGTATAGCTGAGGTCGCGGCCCACTCATGTACATCATATATACGTGTGTTTGCACCTGAGGAATACAACACGTAATTCCCACATCTTACATGGTATCAGTTTCCAGGTTCTAACCCTAGTCTTCCGCCGCCGCCGCCGTCAACCAGTCGCCGCCGCTCGCGCGCCTCCCGCGCCGCCCGCCGCTCCTCCCTGCCGCGTGCGCGCTACTCCAGCCGCTCGCCTCGCCCAATCCCACTCGCCCGCGCGCCGCACCTGATCGCCTCGCCAGCCGCATCGCCTGCTCGCCCACCCGCCGCATCGCATCGCCTGCCCTCTACCGCGCCCGATCGCTGCCGCGCGCGCTACCCAGCCCGCCCGCATCGCCTCGCTAGCCGCCCCCCATCGCCCGATCGCTCGCTTCGCTAGCCGCCCGCATCACCACGCCAGCTTGAAGGAAATATGCCCTAGAGGCAATAATAAAGTTATTATTTATTTCCTTATTTCATGATAAATGTTTATTATTCATGCTAGAATTGTATTAACCGGAAACAGAACACATGTGTGAGTACATAGACAAACAGAGTGTCACTAGTATGCCTCTACTTGACTAGCTCGTTGATCAAAGATGGTTATGTTTCCTAGCCATAGACATGAGTTGTCATTTGATTAACGGGGTCACATCATTAGGAGAATGATGTGATTGACTTGAACCATTCCGTTAGCTTAGCACTTGATCGTTTAGTATGTTGCTATTGCTATCTTCATGACTTATACATGTTCCTATGACTATGAGATTATGCAACTCCCGTTTACTGGAGGAACACTTTGTGTGCTACCAAACGTCACAACGTAACTGGGTGGTTATGAAGGTGCTCTACAGGTGTCTCCAAAGGTACTTGTTGGGTTGGCGTATTTCGAGATTAGGATTTGTCACTCCGATTCCCGGAGAGGTATCTCTGGGCCCACTCGGTAATGCACATCACTATAAGCCTTGCAAGCATTGTAATTAATGAGTTAGTTGCGGGATGATGTATTACAGAACGAGTAAAGAGACTTGCCGGTAACGAGATTGAATTAGGTATTGAGATACCGACGATTGAATCTCGGGCAAGTAACATACCGATGACAAAGGGAACAACGTATGTTGTTATGCGGTTTGACCGATAAAGATCTTCGTAGAATATGTAGGAGCCAATATGAGTATCCAGGTTCCACTATTGGTTATTGACCGGATACATGTCTCGGTCATGTCTACATAGTTCTCGAACCCGTAGGGTCCGCACACTTAAAGTTTCGGTGACGATTGTATTATGAGTTTTTGTATTTTGATGTACCGAAGATAGTTCGGAGTCCCGGATGAGATCGGGGACATGACGAGGAGTCTCAAAATGGTCGAGACGTAAAGATCGATATATTGGACGACTATATTCGGACATCGGAAAGGTTCTGAGTGATTCGGGTATTTTTCGGAGTACCGAGGAGTTACGGGAATACGGGGGAAGAAGTATATGGGCCTTATTGGGCTTTAGGGCAGAGAGAGGCAGGCCCCCCCCCATGACTAGTCCGAATTAGACTAGGGGGAGGGGCGGCGCCCCCTCCTTCCTTCTCTTCCCTCTTCCCCTTCCTTGTCTCCTACTCCTACTACTTGCAAGGGGAGGAATCCTACTCCCGGTGGGAGTAGGACTCCTCCAGGGCGCGCCATAGGGGCTGGCCCTCTCCCCCTCCTCCAGTCCTTTATATACGTGGCCAGGGGGCACCCCATAGACACAACAATTGATCTCTTGATCTCTTAGCCGTCTGTGGTGCCCCCCTCCACCATATTCCACCTCGATAATATCGTAGCGGTGCTTAGGCGAAGCCCTGCGTCGGTAGCATCATCATCACCGTCACCACGTCGTCGTGCTGACGGAACTCTCCCTCAAAGCTCGGCTGGATCGGAGTTCGAGGGACGTCATCGAGCTGAACATGTGCTGAACTCAGAGGTGACGTGCGTTCGGTACTTGGATCGGTAGGATCGTGAAGACGTACGACTACATCAACCGCGTTGTGCTAACGCTTCCGCTTTCGGTCTACGAGGGTACGTGGACACACTCTCCCCTCTCGTTGCTATGCATCACCATGATCCTGTGTGTGCGTAGAAAATTTTTGAAATTACTACGTTCCCCAACAGTGGCATCCGAGCCAGGTTTTATGCGTAGATGTTATATGCACGAGTAGAACACAAGTGAGTTGTGGGCGATATAAGTCATACTGCTTACCAGCATGTCATACTTTGGTTCGGCGGTATCGTTGGATGAAGTGGCCCGGACCGACATTACGCGTACGCTTACGCGAGACTGGTTCTACCGACGTGCTTTGCACACAGGTGGCTGGCGGGTGTCAGTTTCTCCAACTTTAGTTGAACCGAGTGTGGCTATGCCCGGTCCTTGAGAAGGTTAAAATAGCACTAACTTGACAAACTATCATTGTGGTTTTGATGCGTAGGTAAGAACGGTTCTTGCTCAGCCCGTAGTAGCCACGTAAAACTTGCAACAATAAAGTAGAGGACGTCTAACTTGTTTTTGCAGGGCATGTTGTGATGTGATATGGTCAAGGCATGATGCTATATTTTATTGTATGAGATGATCATGTTTTGTAACCGAGTTATCGGCAACTGGCAGGAGCCATATGGTTGTCGCTTTATTGTATGCAATGCAAACGCCCTGTAATGCTTTACTTTATCACTAAGCGGTAGCGATAGTCGTAGAAGCATAAGTTGGCGAGACGACAACGATGCTACGATGGAGATCAAGGTGTCGCGTCGGTGACGATGGTGATCATGACGGTGCTTCGGAGATGGAGATCACAAGCACAAGATGATGATGGCCATATCATATCACTTATATTGATTGCATGTGATATTTATCTTTTATGCATCTTATCTTGCTTTTATTGACGGTAGCATTATAAGATGATCTCTCACTAAATTATCAAGGTATAAGTGTTCTCCCTGAGTATGCACCGTTGCGAAAGTTCTTCGTGCTGAGACACCACGTGATGATCGGGTGTGATAGGCTCTACGTTCAAATACAACGGGTGCAAAACAGTTGCACACGCGGAATACTCAGGTTAAACTTGACGAGCCTAGCATATGCAGATATGGCCTCGGAACACTGGAGACCGAAAGGTCGAGCGTGAATTATATAGTAGATATGATCAACATAGTGATGTTCACCATTGAAAACTACTCCATCTCATGTGATGATCGGACATGGTTTAGTTGATTTGGATCACGTGATCACTTAGATGATTAGAGGGATGTCTATCTCAGTGGGAGTTCTTAAGTAATATGATTAATTGAACTTTAATTTATCATGAACTTAGTCCTGGTAGTATTTGCATATCTATGTTGTAGATTAATAACTCGCGTTTAGCTCCCCTGTTTTATTTTTGATATGTTCCTAGAGAAAACTAAGTTGAAAGATGTTAGTAGCAATGATGCGGATTGGATCCGTGATCTGAGGATTATCCTCATTGCTGCACAGAAGAATTATGTCCTTGATGCACCACTAGGTGACAGACCTATTGCAGGAGCAGATGCAGACGTTATGAACGTTTTGACAAAAGCTCGGTATGATGACTACTTGATAGTTTAGTGCACCATGCTTTACGGCTTAGAACCGGGACTTCAAAAATGTTTTGAATGTCACGGAGCATATAAGATGTTCCAAGAGTTGAAATTGGTATTTCATACTCATGCCCGTGTCGAGAGGTATGAGACCTCTGACAGTACTTTGCCTACAAGATGGAGGAGAATTGCTCATCTAGTGAGCGTGTGCTCGGAATGTCTAAGTACTACAATCACTTGAATCAGGTGGGAGTTAATCTTCCAGATAAGATAGTGATTGACAGAGTTCTCTAGTCACTATCACCAAGTTACTTGAACTTCGTGATGAACTATAATATGCAAGGGATAACGGAAACGATTCCCAAGCTCTTCGTGATGCTAAAATCAATGAAGGTAGAAATCAAGAAAAACATCAAGTGTTGATGGTTGACAAGACCACTAGTTTCAAGAAAAGGGCAAAGGGAAGAAGGGGAACTTCAAGAGGAACGACAAGCAAGTTGTTGCTCAAGTGAAGAAGCCCAAGTCTGGACCTAAGCCTGAGACTAAAGTGCTTCTACTGCAAAGGGACTGGTCACTGGAAGTGGAACTGCCCCTAGATACTTGGCGAATAAGAAGGATGGCAAAGTGAACAAAGGTATATTGGATATACATGTTATTGATGTGTACTTTACTAGTGTTTATAGCAACCCCTCGGCATTTGATACTGGTTCAGTTGCTAAGAGTAGTAACTCGAAACGGGAGTTGCAGAATGAACGGAAACTAGTTAAGGGCGGGGTGACGATGTGTGTTGGAAATAGTTCCAAGATTGATATGATCATCATCGCACACTCCCTATACTTTCGGGATTAGTGTTGAACCTAAATAAGTGTTATTTGGTGTTTGCGTTGAGCATGAATATGATTTGATCATGTTTATTGCAATACGGTTATTCATTTAAAGTCAGAGAATAATTGTTGTTCTATTTACATGAATAAAACCTTCAATGGTCATACACCCAATGAAAATAGTTTGTTGGATCTCGATCGTAGTGATACACATATTCATAATATTGATGCCAAAAGATGCAAAGTTGATAATGATAGTGCAACTTATTTGTGGCACTGCCGTTTGGGTCATATCGGTGTAAAGCGCATGAAGAAACTCCATAAAGATGGACTTTTGGAATCACTTGGTTATGAATCATTTGATGCTTGCGAACTGTGCCTTTTGGGCAAGATGACTAAAACTCCGTTCTTCGGAACAATGGAACGAGCTACTGACTTGTTGGAAATAATACATACCGATGTATGCGGTCCAATAAGTGTTGATGCTCATGACGGGTATCGTTATTTTCTGACCCTCACAGATGATTTGAGCAGATATGAGTATATCTACTTAATGAAGCACAAGTCTGAAATTTTTGAAAAGTTCAAAGAATTTCAGAGTGAAGTGGAGAATCATCGTAACAAGAAAATAAAGTTTCTATGATCTGATCGCAGAGACGAATATTTAAGTTATGAGTTTGGTCTTCAATTAAAACAATGTGAAATAGTTTCACAAACTCATGCCACCTGGAACACAACAGCATAATGGTGTGTCCGAACTTCATAACCGTACTTTATTAGATATGGTGCAATCTATGATGTCTCTTATCGATTTACCACTATCGTTTTGGGGTTATGCATTAGAGACAGCTGCATTCACGTTAAATAGGGCACCATCTAAATCCGTTGAGATGACACCATATGAACTATGGTTTGGCAAGAAACCAAAGTTGTCGTTTCTTAAAGTTTGGGGTTGCGGTGCTTATGTGAAAAAGTTTCATCCTGATAAGCTCAAACCCAAATCGGAGAAATGTGTCTTCATAGGATACCCAAAGGAGACTGTTGGGTACACCTTCTATCACAGATCCGAAGGCAAGATATTCGTTGCTAAGAATGGATCCTTTCTAGAGAAGGAGTTTCTCTCGAAAGAAGTGAGTGGGAGGGAAGTAAAACTTGATGAGGTAACTGTACCTGCTCCCTTATTGGAAAGTAGTTCATCACAGAAATCTGTACCTGTGACTCCTACACCAATTAGTGAGGAAGCTAATGATGATGATCGTGTAACTTTAGATCAAGTTACTACCGAACCTCGTAGGTCAACCAGAGTAAGATCCGCACCAGAGTGGTACGGTAATCCTGTTCTGGAGGTCATGTTACTTGACCATGAAGAACCTACGAACTATGAGGAAGCGATGATGAGCCCAGATTCCGCAAAATGGCTTGAGGCCATGAAATCTGAGATGGGATCCATGTATGAGAACAAAGTATGGACTTTGATTGACTTACCCGATGATTTGGTGAGCCATTGAGATTAAATGGATCTTCAAGAGGAAGATGGACGTTGATAGTAGTGTTACTATCTACAAAGCTAGAATTGTCGCAAAAAGGTTTTTGACAAGTTCAAGGTGTTGACTACGATGAGAGTTTCTCACTCGTATCTATGCTTAAGTCTGTCCGAATCATGTTAGCAATTGCCGCATTTTATGAAATCTGGCAAATGGATAAACAAAACTGCATGGATTTATTAAAGAAGAGTTGTATATGATGCAACAAGAAGGTTTTGTCAATCCTAAAGGTGCTAACAAAATATGCAAGCTCCAGCGATACATCTATGGACTGGTGCAAGCATCTCGGAGTTGGAATATACGCTTTGATAAATTGATTAAAGCATATAGTTTTATACAGACTTGCGGTGAAGCCTGTATTTACAAGAAAGTGAGTGGAGCACTACAACATTTCTGATAAGTATATGTGAATGACATATTGTTGATCGGAAATAATGTCGAATTATTCTGCAAAGCATAAAGGAGTGTTTGAAAGGAGTTTTTCAAAGAAAGACCTCGGTAAAGCTGCTTACATAATGAGCATCAAGATCTATAGAGATAGATCAAGACGCTTGATAAGTTTTTTCAATGAGTACATACCTTGACAGGATTTTGAAGTAGTTCAAAATAGAATAGTCAAAGAAAGAGTTCTTGCCTGTGTTAGAAGGTGTGAAATTGAGTAAGACTCAAAGCCCGACCACGGCAGAAGATAGAAAGAGAATGAAAGTCATTCCCTATGCCTCAGCCATAGGTTCTATAAAGTATGCCATGCTGTGTACCAGATCTATTGTATACCCTACACTGATTTTAGCAAGGGAGTACAATAGTGATCAAGGAGTAGATCATTGAACAACGGTCAAAATTATCCTTAGTGGAATAAGGATATGTTTCTCGATTATGGAGGTGACAAAAGGTTCGTCGTAAAGGGTTACGTCGATACAAGTTTTGGCACTGACCCAGATGACTCTAAGTCTTAATCTGGATACATATTGAAAGTGGGAGCAATTGCTAAAGTAGCTCCGTGCAGAGCATTGTAGACATAGAAATTTGCAAAATACATACGGATCTGAATATGGCAGACCCGTTGACTAAACTTCTCTCACAAGCAAAACATGATCACACCTTAGTACTATTTGGGTGTTAATCACATAGCGATGTGAACTAGATTATTGACTCTAGTAAACCCTTCGGGTGTTGGTCACATGACGATGTGAACTATGGGTGTTAATCACATGGTGATGTGAACTATTGATGTTAAATCACATGGCGATGTGATCTAGATTATTGACTCTAGTGCAAGTGGGAGACTGAAGGAAATATGCCCTAGAGGCAATAATAAAGTTATTATTTATTTCCTTATTTCATGATAAATGTTTATTAGTCATGCTAGAATTGTATTAACCGGAAACATAATACATGTGTGAGTACATAGACAAACAGAGTATCACTAGTATGCCTCTACTTGACTAGCTCGTTGATTAAAGATGGTTATGTTTCCTAGCCATAGACATGAGTTGTCATTTGATTAACGGGGTCACATCATTAGGAGAATGATGTGATTGACTTGACCCATTCCGTTAGCTTAGCACTTGATCGTTTAGTATGTTGCTATTGGTTTCTTCATGACTTATACATGTTCCTATGACTATGAGATTATGCAACTCCCATTTACCGGAGGAACACTTTGTGTGCTACCAAACGTCACAACGTAACTGGGTGATTATAAAGGTGCTCTACAGGTGTCTCCAAAGGTACTTGTTGGGTTGGCGTATTTCGAGATTAGGATTTGTCACTCCGATTGCCGGAGAGGTATCTCTGGGCCCACTCGGTAATGAACATCACTATAAGCCTTGCAAGCATTGTAACTAATGAGTTAGTTGCGGGATGATGATTACGGAACGAGTAGAGAGACTTGCCGGTAACGAGATTGAACTAGGTATTGAGATACCGACGATCGAATCTCGGGCAAGTAACATACCGATGACAAAGGGAACAACGTATGTTGTTATGCGGTTTGACCGATAAAGATCTTCGTAGAATATGTAGGAGCCAATATGAGCATCCAGGTTCCACTATTGGTTATTGATCGGAGACATGTCTCGGTCATGTCTACATAGTTCTCGAACCCGTAGGGTCCGCACGCTTAAAGTTTCGGTGACGATTGTATTATGAGTTTTTGTGTTTTGATGTACCGAAGGTAGTTCGGAGTCTCGGATGAGATCGGGGACATGAAGAGGAGTCTCGAAATGGTCGAGATGTAAAGATCGATATATTGGACGACTATATTCAGACATCGGAAAGGTTCTGAGTGATTCGGGTATTTTTGGAGTACCGGGGAGTTACGGGAATACGGGGGAAGAAGTATATGGGCCTTATTGGGCTTTAGGGGAGAGAGAGAGAGGCAGGCCGCGCGTTCCCCCAATGACTAGTCCGAATTGGACTAGGGGGAGGGGCGGCGCCCCCTCCTTCCTTCTCTTCCCTCTTCCGCTTCCTTGTCTCCTACTCCTACTACTTGCAAGGGGAGGAATCCTACTCCCGGTGGGAGTAGGACTCCTCCAGGGCGTGCCATAGGGGCCGGCCCTCTCCCCCTCCTCCACTCCTTTATATACGTGGCCAGGGGTACCCCCTAGACACAACAATTGATCTCTTGATCTCTTAGTCGTGTGCGGTGCCCCCCTCCACCATATTCCACCTCGATAATATCGTAGCGGTGCTTAGGCGAAGCCCTGCGTCGGTAGCATCATCATCACCGTCAGCACGCCGTCGTGCTGACGGAACTCTCCCTCAAAGCTCGGCTCGATCGGAGTTCGAGGGACGTCATCAAGCTGAACATGTGCTGAACTCAGAGGTGCCATGCGTTCGGTACTTGGATCGGTCGGATCGTGAAGACGTACGACTACATCAACCGCGTTGTGCTAACGCTTCCGCTTTCGGTCTACGAGGGTACGTGGACACACTCTCCCCTCTTGTTGCTATGCATCACCATGATCCTGTGTGTGCGTAGAATTTTTTTGAAATTACTACGTTCCCCAACACAACTCGCCTCGCCCGCTAGCCAGTCAGCCCGCTTCGCTCGCTCGCATCGCCTCGCCAGCCGCTGCTGCCAACCGCGTCGCCGACGCCGCCTGCTGCTGTCGTCCGTCACCTCCTCCGTGTCCACCAACTCCAACCCGTTTGCCAACGCCAACCCTTCCGACGTGAACGACATCCGCAACCTGAACATCTTCGAGCGGGTGCCAGTTCGTCTCTTCCAGACAGACTCCTCCTACTACACGTGGAAGACATATTTCTCCCTCGTGTTTCGGGAGTATCATCTCATCGACCATGTGGACAGCACCGTCGACTCCAGCCTCGTTCCTGAGTTCCATGACTGGTCCACCATCGACACCACGATCATCCGCTGGTTTTTCCTCACCATCTCGCCGGACCTCTTCCAGACGGTCGTGCAGGACGGTGATGATGCCTGCGCCATGTGGACCAAGTTGAACGGGCTCTTCACCGACAACCAGCTCCAGCATCGTGTTTTTTTGCAGCAAGAGTTTTTTGGGTGTCACCAGGACAACACCTTCGTCGATGACTATTGTCGCCGCCTGAAGACTCTCGCTGACGAGCTCCGCGATATTGGCGCGAAGATCGATGATGACCTCCTCCTCAGCACGCTCACTGCCGGGCTCAACGAGGACTTCGGCAACGCCGCGGCGAACCTCAGCCTCATCCCCAACCCGTCCTTCGCCAAGTTCGTTGCGTACCTCCGCTTGGAGGAGCGGCGGATGAAGCAGGTGAAGGCACGGGCCATCCACACCGCTCTCGCCGCCGGCACCACCCGCGGCGGGTCCTCGGCGCCTCCCACTGCCCCAGCCATGCCCCTGCCGCAGCGCCACCAGGCGCCCTTCCCGGCGCCGCCGCCGTACCAGGCGCCCCAGCAGCCGGGGCTGCTCCCGCTGCCCTATGGCCCGCCCGCCCCTCCCACCGAACGGCGCCGTGGGGGCCACCGCGACGGTCAGCAGCAGCAGTCACAGGGCACCGGTGCGCCCCGTCAGCAGCAGCAGGAGCAGTTCCAGGTGCCCCCTCCGTGGGCCTCCGGCTACAACCCGTGGACCGGTGTTGTTCATACTTACACCATGCTGGTTCCACGGGCCCCTGCACCGACCCTTCCCATGCCGCCCGCTGGCGCACCAGGCGTACTACACGGCTCCGCAGCCGTACGGAGGATACCCACCGCCGCAGCTGAGCGGGGGCTACGGTTTCCCCGCCGCCGCCCTCGCCGGCCCTGCCGCCGGCGCCTTGGGATCTGGCGCTCCTCGCCACGCCTACGCCGAACAACTACACTGGAGGCGGTGATTGGTACATGGACACCGGGGCTACGGCTCACATGTCTGCTCATCCTGGTAATCTTGCCTCCTTCACTCCCGTCACCACCAACTGTCGCATCATTGTTGGCGACGGTTCCACACTCCCTATCACACACGTCGGGCACACTTCTTTTCCTTCCAATTCCATGCCTATAACTTTGTCTAACATACTTGTGTCACCTCATCTTATCAAGAACCTAGTTTCCGTTCATTGTTTAACTCATGAAAATCCTGCTATTGTTGAATTTGATGAACTTGGTTTTTGTGTCAAGGACGCTCAAACCAGGATGGTACTTCACCGATGTGACAGCCTCGACGAGCTTTATCCGGTGCATTCGCCGTCCACCTCCACCACCACACTGGTCGCTCTCTCCACTAGCGTCGACCTCTGGCACGCTCGTTTGGGTCATCCCAACCCTGTCACACTTCTTCATATTCTTAGGAGTTTCAGTTTCAGTTGTAATAAGATAGAGGATCACACCTGTCATGCCTGTCGTGTCGGCAAACATGTTCGCCTCCCGTTTAATAACTCCAACACCATAGCTTCTTTTCCTTTTCAGTTGATTCATAGTGATGTGTGGACCTCTCCGGTTCCTAGTAATTCGGGCTATTTATATTATCTGGTTATTCTTGATGATTATTCTCACTATGTGTGGACTTTTCCTTTACGACAAGTCGGATGCACTCTCCACTCTGACGGCTTTTTACTCCTATGTAAGCATGCAGTTTGGGCGTCCCATTCTTGCTCTTTAGAATGACAATGGAAAAGAGTTCGACAACCTTGCTTTCTGCACTTCCCTATCGCACCACGGCACAGTTTTTCGTCTCACATACCCGTATACTTCACAGCAGAACGGTCGAGCCGAACGCGTCCTTCGCACTTTGAACGACTGCGTTCTCACGCTCATGTTCCATGCTAACGTGCCTCCTCATTTCTGGCCGGACGCACTCGCTACTGCCTCACTGCTCCTTAACCTTCGACCCTACCGCCCATGGTGGAACTATGCACCTCACCATCTTCTCTTCGGTACGCCCCCATCCTATGATGGCCTGCGTATTTTCGGGTGTCTTTCCGATCCTAGCACTGCCGACTCCACTCCTCACAAACTCGCACCCCGTTCTGTCGCTTGCATCTTCATTGGCTACCCCTCTAACTCCAAGGGATATCGGTGCTACGATCCCGTCTCCCACCGTGTGTTCACTTCCCGGCACGTTTACTTTGATGAGCATGTGTTTCCGTTTCAGCAGGTACCCCCAGCTGTTCCTCCCGCCACCGGTGACGCGGGCTCTGAGGGAGTCCTGGATTATGGGGTCCTTGGGCGTCCGGGCTATGCGACATGGGACGGACTGATGGGCTGTGAAGATACAAGATAGAAGGCCTTCCCCGTGTCTTGATGGGACTCTCCTTTGCGTGGATGGCAAGCTTGGCGTCCGGATGTGTAGTTTCCTTTCTCTGTAAACCGACTCTGTACAACACTAGGCCCCTCCTGTGTCTATATAAACCGGTGGGTTTAGCCATTACAAACACAATCACATAGGCTAGACATCTAGGGTTTAGCTATTACGATCTCGAGGTAGATCAACTCTTGTAACCCCTATACTCATCAAAGTCAATCAAGCAGGAAGTAGGATATTACCTCCATTAAGAGGGCCCGAACCTGGGTAAACATCGTGCCCCTTTGTTTCCTGTTACTGGACGGCAAGGGAGTTGCCGCGCCCGGTAAACCAGTTACTGGGAAGAAGTCAAAGAATGGACCCAAGCCCGAGACTGAGTGCTTTTATTGCAAGGGAAGTGGTCACTGGAAGCGGAACTGCCCCAAATACTTAGCGGACAAGAAGAAGGCCGGCAACACCAAAGGTATATGTGATATACATGTAATTGATGTGTACCTTACCAGCACTCGTAGTAGCTCCTGGATATTTGATACCGGTGCGGTTGCTCATATTTGTAACTCAAAACAGGAACTATGGAATAAACGGAGACTGGCGAAGGACGAGGTGACGATGCGCGTCGGGAATGGTTCCAAGGTCGATGTGATCGCCGTCGGCACGCTACCTCTGCATCTACCCACGGGATTAGTTTTAAACCTCAATAATTGTTATTTAGTGCCAGCTTTGAGCATGAACATTGTATCTGGATCTCGTTTAATTCGAGATGGCTACTCATTTAAATCCGAGAATAATGGTTGTTCTATTTATTTGAGAGATATGTTTTATGGTCATGCCCCGCTGGTCAATGGTTTATTTTTGATGAATCTCGAACGTGATGTTACACATGTTCATAGTGTGAATACCAAAAGATGTAAAGTTGATAACGATAGTCCCACATACTTGTGGCACTGCCGCCTTGGTCACATTGGTGTCAAGCGCATGAAGAAGCTCCATGCAGATGGACTTTTGGAGTCTCTTGATTACGAATCATTTGACACGTGCGAACCATGCCTCATGGGTAAGATGACCAAGACTCCGTTCTCCGGAACAATGGAGCGAGCAACCAACTTATTGGAAATCATACATACCGATGTGTGCGGTCCAATGAGTGTTGAGGCTCGCGGAGGATATCGTTATGTTCTCACTCTCACTGATGACTTAAGTAGATATGGGTCTGTCTACCTAATGAAACACAAGTCTGAGACCTTTGAAAAGTTCAAGGAATTTCAGAGTGAGGTTGAGAATCAACGTGACAAGAAAATAAAGTTCTTACGATCAGATCGTGGAGGAGAATATTTAAGTCATGAATTTGGTACGCACTTAAGGAAATGTGGAATCGTTTCACAACTCACGCCGCCTGGAACACCTCAGCGAAATGGTGTGTCCGAACGTTGTAATCGCACTCTATTGGATATGGTGCGATCTATGATGTCTCTTACCGATCTAACGCTCTCATTTTGGGGCTATGCTTTAGAGACTGCCGCATTCACTTTATATAGGGCTCCGTCGAAATCCGTTGAGACTTGGTTTGGGAAGAACCTAAGCTGTCGTTTCTAAAAATTTGGGGATGTGATGCTTATGTCAAGAAACTTCAACCTGAAAAGCTCGAACCCAAGTCGGAAAAATGCGTCTTCATAGGATACCCTAAGGAAACTATTGGGTATACCTTCTACCTCAGATCCGAAGGCAAGATCTTCGTTGCCAAGAACGGGTCCTTTCTAGAGAAGGAGTTTCTCTCGAAAGAATTGAGTGGGAGGAAAGTGGAACTTGATGAGGTGATAGTCACCCCTTCCGAACCGGAAAGTAGCGCAGCGCGGGAAAATGTTCCTGTGGTGCCTACACCGACTGGGGAGGAAGTTAATGATGATGATCATGAAGCTTCAGAACAAGTTACTGAACTTCGTAGGTCCACAAGGACACGTTCCGCACCAGAGTGGTACGGCAACCCTGTCCTGTAAATCATGTTGTTAGACAACGGTGAACCTCCGAACTATGAAGAAGCGATGGCGGGCCCGGATTCCGACAAATGGCTAGAAGCCATGAAATCCGAGATAGAATCCATGTATGAAAACAAAGTATGGACTTTGACTGACTTGCCCGATGATCGGCGAGCCATAGAAAACAAATGGATCTTTAAGAAGAAGACGGACGCGGATGGTAATGTGACCATCTATAAGGCTCGACTTGTCGCTAAGGGTTATCGACAAGTTCAAGGGGTTGACTACGATGAGACTTTCTCACCCGTAGCGAAGCTGAAGTCCGTCCGAATCATGTTAGCAATTGCCGCATACTATGATTATGAGATATGGCAGATGGACGTCAAAACGGCATTCCTTAACAGCTTCCTTAAGGAAGAATTGTATATGATGCAGCCGGAAGGTTTTGTCGATCCTAAGAATGCTAACAAAGTATGCAAGCTCCAGCGCTCAATCTATGGGCTGGTGCAAGCATCTCGGAGTTGGAACATTCGCTTTGATGAGATGATCAAAGCGTTTGGGTTTACACAGACTTATGGAGAAGCCTGTGTTTACAAGAAAGTGAGTGGGAGCTCTGTAGCATTTCTCATATTATATGTGGATGACATACTATTGATGGGAAATGATATAGAATTCTTGGAAAGTATAAAGGCCTATTTGAATAAGTGTTTTTCAATGAAGGACCTTGGAGAAGCTGCTTATATGTTAGGCATCAAGATCTATAGAGATAGATCAAGACGCCTCATTGGTCTTTCACATAGTACATACCTTGACAAGATATTGAAGAAGTTCAGTATGGATCAGTCCAAGAAGGGGTTCTTGGCTGTATTGCAAGGTGTGCAATTGAGCAAGGCTCAATGCCTGACCACGGCAAAAGATATAGAAAAGATGAGTGTCATCCCCTATGCCTCGGCCATAGGGTCTATTATGTATGCCATGTTGTGTACCAGACCTGATGTAAACCTTGCCGTAAGTTTGGTAGGAAGGTACCAAAGTAATCCCGGCATGGAACACTGGACAGCGGTCAAGAATATCCTGAAGTACCTGAAGAGGACTAAGGATATGTTTCTTGTTTATGGAGGTGACGAAGAGCTCGTCGTAAAGGGTTACGTCGACGCTAGCTTCGACACAGATCTGGATGACTCGAAGTCACAAACCGGATACGTGTATATTTTGAATGGAGGAGCAGTAAGCTGGTGCAGTTGCAAGCAAAGCGTCGTGGTGGGATCTACATGTGAAGCGGAGTACATGGCAGCCTCGGAGGCAGCACAGGAAGCAGTCTGGATGAAGGAGTTCATTACCGACCTAGGGGTGATTCCCAATGCGTCGGGCCCGATGACTCTCTTCTGTGACAACACTGGAGCCATTGCCCTTGCGAAGGAGCCCAGGTTTCACAGGAAGACCAGGCATATCAAGCGTTGCTTCAACTCCATTCGTGAAAGTGTTCAAAATGGAGACATAGATATTTGTAAAGTACATACGGACCTGAATGTAGCAGATCCGTTGACTAAACCTCTCCCTAGGGCAAAACATGATCAACACCAGGACGCAATGGGTGTTCGATTCATCACAATGTAACTAGATTATTGACTCTAGTGCAAGTGGGAGACTGTTGGAAATATGCCCTAGAGGCAATAATAAATGGTTATTATTATATTTCTTTGTTCATGATAATTGTCTATTGTTCATGCTATAATTGTTTTGTCCGGAAATCGTAATACATGTGTGAATACATAGACCACAACGTGTCCCTAGTAAGCCTCTAGTTGACTAGCTCGTTGATCAACAGATAGTCATGGTTTCCTGACTATGGACATTGGATGTCATTGATAACGGGATCACATCATTAGGAGAATGATGTGATGGACAAGACCCAATCCTAAGTATAGCATAAAAGATCGTGTAGTTTCGTTTGCTAGAGCTTTTCCAATGTCAAGTATCTTTTCCTTAGACCATGAGATCGTGCAACTCCCGGATACCGTAGGAGTGCTTTGGGTGTGCCAAACGTCACAACGTAACTGGGTGACTATAAAGGTGCACTACGGGTATCTCCGAAAGTGTCTGTTGGGTTGGCACGGATCGAGACTGGGATTTGTCACTCCGTATGACGGAGAGGTATCTCTGGGCCCACTCGGTAATGCATCATCATATTGAGCTCTATGTGACTAAGGCGTTAGTCACGGGATCATGCATTGCGGTACGAGTAAAGAGACTTGCCGGTAACGAGATTGAACAAGGTATTGGGATACCGACGATCGAATCTCGGGCAAGTAACATACCGATTGACAAAGGGAATTGCATACGGGATTGATTGAATCCTCGACACCGTGGTTCATCCGATGAGATCATCGTGGAACATGTGGGAGCCAACATGGGTATCCAGATCCCGCTGTTGGTTATTGACCGGAGAGGCGTCTCGGTCATGTCTGCATGTCTCCCGAACCCGTAGGGCCTACACGCTTAAGGTTCGGTGACGCTAGGGTTGTAGAGATATGTGTATGCGGAAACCCGAAAGTTGTTCGGAGTCCCGGATGAGATCCCGGACGTCATGAGAGGTTCCGGAATGGTCCGGAGGTGAAGAATAATATATAGGAAGTCAAGTTTTGGCCACCGGGCAAGTTTCGGGGGTTACCGGTATTGTACCGGGACCACCGGAAGGGTCCCGGGGGTCCACCGGGTGGGGCCACCTATCCCGGAGGGCCCCGTGGGCTGAAAGTGGAAGGGAACCAGCCCCTAGTGGGCTGGGCGCCCCCCCATGGGCCTCCCCCCATGCGCCTAGGGTTGGGAACCCTAGGGTGGAGGGGGGGTTCCCCCTTGCCTTGGGGGGCAAGGCAACCCCTTCCCCCCTTTGGCCGCCGCCCCCCCCATGAGATCTCATCTCTAGGGCCGGGGCCCCCCAGGGGGCCTATATAAAGGGGGGGAGGGAGGGCAGCAACCTACAGCCTTGGGCGCCTCCCTCCTCCCCTGCAACACCTCTCTCTCTCTCTCGCAGAAGCTCGGCGAAGCCCTGCCGGAGACCCGCTACATCCACCACCACGCCGTCGTGCTGCTGGATCTCCATCAACCTCTCCTTCCCCCTTGCTGGATCAAGAAGGAGGAGACGTCGCTGCACCGTACGTGTGTTGAACGCGGAGGTGCCGTCCGTTCGGCACTCGGTCATCGGTGATTTGGATCACGGCGAGTACGACTCCGTCATCCACGTTCATTGGAACGCTTCCGCTCGCGATCTACAAGGGTATGTAGATGCACTCCTTTCCCCTCGTTGCTAGTATACTCCATAGATGCATCTTGGTGAGCGTAGGAATTTTTTTAAAATTATGCTACGATTCCCAATAGTGGCATCATGAGCCAGGCCTATGCGTAGTTACTATGCACGAGTAGAACACAAAGAAGTTGTGGGCGTTGATGTTGCCAATTCTTCTTGCCGCTACTAGTTGTTTCTTGTTTCGGCGGCATTGTAGGATGAAGCAGCCCGGACCGACCTTACACGTACGCTTACGTGAGACAGGTTCCACCGACTGACATGCACTAGTTGCATAAGGTGGCTAGCGGGTGTCTGTCTCTCCTACTTTAGTCGGAACGGATTCGATGAAAAGGGTCCTTATGAAGGGTAAATAGAAATTGGCAAATCACGTTGTGGTCATACGTAGGTAAGAAACATTCTTGCTAGAAACCTACAAACCACGTAAAAACTTGCAACAACAATTAGAGGACGTCTAACTTGTTTTTGCAGCATATGCCTTGTGATGTGATATGGCCAGAAGATGTGATGAATGATATATGTGATGTATGAGATTGATCATATTCTTATAATAGGAATCACGACTTGCATGTCGATGAGTATGACAACCGGCAGGAGCCATAGGAGTTGTCTTTATTATTTTGCATGACCTGCCTGTCATTGAATAACGCCATGTAATTTACTTTACTTTGTTGCTAAACGCGTTAGCCATAGAAGTAGAAGTAATCGTTGGCGTGACGACTTCATGAAGACACAATGATGGAGATCATGATGATGGAGATCATGGTGTCATGCCGGTGACGAAGATGATCATGGTGCCCCGAAGATGGAGATCAAAGGAGCATGATGATATTGGCCATATCATGTCACTAATTGATTGCATGTGATGTTTATCATGTTTTTGCATCTTATTTGCTTAGAATGACGGTAGTAAGTAAGATGATCCCTTATAATAATTTCAAGAAAGTGTTCACCCTAACTGTGCACCGTTGCGAAGGTTCGTTGTTTCGAAGCACCACGTGATGATCGGGTGTGATAGATTCTAACGTTCGAATACAACGGGTGTTGACGAGCCTAGCATGTACAGACATGGCCTCGGAACACACGCAATACACTTAGGTTGACTTGACGAGCCTAGCATGTACAGACATGGCCTCGGAACACGGAGGACCGAAAGGTCGAGCATGAGTCGTATAGAAGATACGATCAACATGGAGATGTTCACCGATCTTGACTAGTCCGTCTCACGTGATGATCGGACACGGCCTAGTTAAAATCGGATCATGTTTCACTTAGATGACTAGAGGGATGTCTATCTGAGTGGGAGTTCATTAAATAATTTGATGAACTTAATTATCATGAACTTAGTCTAAAATCTTTACACTATGTATTGTAGATCAAATGGCCAACGTTGTCCTCAATTTCAATGCGTTCCTACAGAAAACCAAGCTGAAAGATGATGGCAGCAACTATACGGACTGGGTCCGGAACTTGAGGCTCATCCTCATAGTAGCCAAGAAAGATTATGTCTTAGAAGCACCGCTAGGTGATGCACCAATCCCTGAGAACCAAGACGTTATGAACGCTTGGCAGCAGCGTGCTGATGATTACTCCCTCGTTCAGTGCGGCATGCTTTACAGCTTAGAACCGGGTCTCCAAAAGCGTTTTGAGAAACATGGAGCATATGAGATGTTCGAGGAGCTGAAATTGGTTTCCAAGCTCAAGCCCGGGTCGAGAGATATGATGTCTCCGACAAGTTCTTCAGCTGTAAAATGGAGGAGAACAGTTCTGTTAGTGAGCACATACTCAGAATGTCTGGGTTGCACAACCGCTTGACTCAGCTGGGAGTTAATCTCCCGGATGACGCGGTCATTGACAGAATCCTTCAGTCGCTTCCACCAAGCTTCAAGAGCTTTGTGATGAACTACAATATGCAGGGGATGGAAAAGACCATTCCCGAGGTATATTCGATGCTGAAATCAGCGGAGGTGGAAATCAGAAAAGAACATCAAGTGTTGATGGTGAATAAAACCACTAAGTTCAAGAAGGGCAAGGGTAAGAAGAACATCAAGAAGGACGGCAAGGGAGTTGCCGCGCCCGGTAAACCAGTTACTGGGAAGAAGTCAAAGAATGGACCCAAGCCCGAGACTGAGTGCTTTTATTGCAAGAGAAGTGGTCACTGGAAGCGGAACTGCCCCAAATACTTAGCGGACAAGAAGAAGGCCGGCAACACCAAAGGTATATGTGATATACATGTAATTGATGTGTACCTTACCAGCACTCGTAGTAGCTCCTGGGTATTCGATACCGGTGCGGTTGCTCATATTTGTAACTCAAAACAGGAACTACGGAATAAACGGAGACTGGCGAAGGACGAGGTGACGATGCGCGTCGGGAATGGTTCCAAGGTCGATGTGATCGCCGTCGGCACGCTACCTCTGCATCTACCCACGGGATTAGTTTTAAACCTCAATAATTGTTATTTAGTGCCAGCTTTGAGCATGAACATTGTATCTGGATCTCGTTTAATTCAAGATGGCTACTCATTTAAATCCGAGAATAATGGTTGTTCTATTTATTTGAGAGATATGTTTTATGGTCATGCCCCGCTGGTCAATGGTTTATTTTTGATGAATCTCGAACGTGATGTTACACATGTTCATAGTGTGAATACCAAAAGATGTAAAGTTGATAACGATAGTCCCACATACTTGTGGCACTGCCGCCTTGGTCACATTGGTGTCAAGCGCATGAAGAAGCTCCATGCAGATGGACTTTTGGAGTCTCTTGATTACGAATCATTTGACACGTGCGAACCATGCCTCATGGGTAAGATGACCAAGACTCCGTTCTCCGGAACAATGGAGCGAGCAACCAACTTATTGGAAATCATACATACCGATGTGTGCGGTCCAATGAGTGTTGAGGCTCGCGGAGGATATCGTTATGTTCTCACTCTCACTGATGACTTAAGTAGATATGGGTATGTCTACCTAATGAAACACAAGTCTGAAACCTTTGAAAAGTTCAAGGAATTTCAGAGTGAAGTTGAGAATCAACGTGACAGAAAAATAAAATTCTTACGATCAGATCGTGGTGGAGAATATTTAAGTCACGAGTTTGGTGCACACTTAAGGAAATGTGGAATAGTTTCACAACTCACGCCGCCTGGAACACCTCAAAGAAACGGTGTGTCCGAACGTCGTAATCGCACTCTATTGGATATGGTGCGATCTATGATGTCTCTTACCGATTTACCGCTCTCATTTTGGGGTTATGCTTTAGAGACTGCCGCATTCACTTTAAATAGGGCTCTGTCGAAATCCGTTGAGACTTGGTTTGGGAAGAAACCTAAGCTGTCGTTTCTAAAAATTTGGGGATGCGATGCTTATGTCAAGAAACTTCAACCTGAAAAGCTCGAACCCAAGTCGGAAAAATGCGTCTTCATAGGATACCCTAAGGAAACTATTGGGTATACCTTCTACCTCAGATCCGAAGGCAAGATCTTCGTTGCCAAGAACGGGTCCTTTCTAGAGAAGGAGTTTCTCTCGAAAGAATTGAGTGGGAGGAAAGTGGAACTTGATGAGGTGATAGTCACCCCTTCCGAACCGGAAAGTAGCGCAGCGCGGGAAAATGTTCCTGTGGTGCCTACACCGACTGGGGAGGAAGTTAATGATGATGATCATGAAGCTTCAGAACAAGTTACTAAACTTTGTAGGTCCACAAGGACACGTTCCGCACCAGAGTGGTACGGCAACCCTGTCCTGGAAATCATGTTGTTAGACAACGGTGAACCTTCGAACTATGAAGAAGCGATGGCGGGCCCGGATACCGACAAATGGCTAGAAGCCATGAAATCCGAGATAGAATCCATGTATGAAAACAAAGTATGGACTTTGACTGACTTGCCCGATGATCGGCGAGCCATAGAAAACAAATGGATCTTTAAGAAGAAGACGGACGCGGATGGTAATGTGACCATCTATAAGGCTCGACTTGTCGCTAAGGGTTCTCGACAAGTTCAAGGGGTTGACTACGATGAGACTTTCTCACCCGTAGCGAAGCTGAAGTCCGTCCGAATCATGTTAGCAATTGCCGCATACTATGATTATGAGATATGGCAGATGGATGTCAAAACGGCATTCCTTAACGGCTTCCTTAAGGAAGAGTTGTATATGATGCAGCCGGAAGGTTTTGTCGATCCTAAGAATGCTAACAAAGTATGCAAGCTCCAGCGCTCAATCTATGGGCTGGTGCAAGCATCTCGGAGTTGGAACATTCGCTTTGACGAGATGATCAAAGCGTTTGGGTTTACACAGACTTATGGAGAAGCCTGTGTTTACAAGAAAGTGAGTGGGAGCTCTGTAGCATTTCTCATATTATATGTGGATGACATACTATTGATGGGAAATGATATAGAATTCTTGGAAAGTATAAAGGCCTATTTGAATAAGTGTTTTTCAATGAAGGACCTTGGAGAAGCTGCTTATATGTTAGGCATCAAGATCTATAGAGATAGATCAAGACGCCTCATTGGTCTTTCACATAGTACATACCTTGACAAGATATTGAAGAAGTTCAGTATGGATCAGTCCAAGAAGGGGTTCTTGGCTGTATTGCAAGGTGTGCAATTGAGCAAGGCTCAATGCCTGACCACGGCAGAAGATATAGAAAAGATGAGTGTCATCCCCTATGCCTCGGCCATAGGGTCTATTATGTATGCCATGCTGTGTACCAGACCTGATGTAAACCTTGCCGTAAGTTTGGTAGGAAGGTACCAAAGTAATCCCGGCATGGAACACTGGACAGCGGTCAAGAATATCCTGAAGTACCTAAAGAGGACTAAGGATATGTTTCTTGTTTATGGAGGTGACGAAGAGCTCGTCGTAAAGGGTTACGTCGACGCTAGCTTCGACACAGATCTGGATGACTCGAAGTCACAAACCGGATACGTGTATATTTTGAATGGAGGAGCAGTAAGCTGGTGCAGTTGCAAGCAAAGCGTCGTGGCGGGATCTACATGTGAAGCGGAGTACATGGCAGCCTCGGAGGCAGCACAGGAAGCAGTCTGGATGAAGGAGTTCATTACCGACCTAGGGGTGATTCCCAATGCGTCGGGCCCGATGACTCTCTTCTGTGACAACACTGGAGCCATTGCCCTTGCGAAGGAGCCCAGGTTTCACAGGAAGACCAGGCATATCAAGCGTTGCTTCAACTCCATTCGTGAAAGTGTTCAAAATGAAGACATAGATATTTGTAAAGTACATACGGACCTGAATGTAGAAGATCCGTTGACTAAACCTCTCCCTAGGGCAAAACATGATCAACACCAGGACGCAATGGGTGTTCGATTCATCACAATGTAACTAGATTATTGACTCTAGTGCAAGTGGGAGACTGTTGGAAATATGCCCTAGAGGCAATAATAAATGGTTATTATTATATTTCTTTGTTCATGATAATTGTCTATTGTTCATGCTATAATTGTATTGTCCGGAAATCGTAATACATGTGTGAATACATAGACCACAACGTGTCCCTAGTAAGCCTCTAGTTGACTAGCTCGTTGATCAACAGATAGTCATGGTTTCCTGACTATGGACATTGGATGTCATTGATAACGGGATCACGTCATTAGGAGAATGATGTGATGGACAAGACCCAATCCTAAGCATAGCATAAAAGATCATGTAGTTTCGTTTGCTAGAGCTTTTCCAATGTCAAGTATCTTTTCCTTAGACCATGAGATCGTGCAACTCCCGGATACCGTATGAGTGCTTTGGGTGTGCCAAACGTCACAACGTAACTGGGTGACTATAAAGGTGCACTACGGGTATCTCCGAAAGTGGCTGTTGGGTTGGCACGGATCGAGACTGGGATTTGTCACTCCGTATGACGGAGAGGTATCTCTGGGCCCACTCGGTAATGCATCATCATATTGAGCTCTATGTGACTAAGGCGTTAGTCACGGGATCATGCATTGCGGTACGAGTAAAGAGACTTGCCGGTAACGAGATTGAACAAGGTATTGGGATACCGACGATCGAATCTCGGGCAAGTAACATACCGATTGACAAAGGGAATTGCATACGGGATTGATTGAATCCTCGACGCCGTGGTTCATCCGATGAGATCATCGTGGAACATGTGGGAGCCAACATGGGTATCCAGATCCCCCTGTTGGTTATTGACCGGAGAGGCGTCTCGGTCATGTCTGCATGTCTCCCGAACCCGTAGGGTCTACACACTTAAGGTTCGGTGACGCTAGGGTTGTAGAGATATGTGTATGCGGAAACCCGAAAGTTGTTCGGAGTCCCGGATGAGATCCCGGACGTCATGAGAGGTTCCGGAATGGTCCGGAGGTGAAGAATAATATATAGGAAGTCAAGTTTTGGCCACCGGGCAAGTTTCGGGGGTTACCGGTATTGTACCGGGACCACCGGAAGGGTCCCGGGGGTCCACCGGGTGGGGCCACCTATCCCGGAGGGCCCCGTGGGCTGAAAGTGGAAGGGAACCAGCCTCTAGTGGGCTGGGCGCCCCCCATGGGCCTCCCCCCATGCGCCTAGGGTTGGGAACCCTAGGGTGGAGGGGGGGGGGTTCCCCCTTGCCTTGGGGGCAAGGCAACCCCTTCCCCCCTTTGGCCGCCGCCCCCCCATGAGATCTCATCTCTAGGGCTGGCGCCCCCCAGGGGGCCTATATAAAGGGGGGGGGAGGGAGGGCAGCAACCTACAGCCTTGGGCGCCTCCCTCCTCCCCTGCAACACCTCTCTCTCTCTCGCAGAAGCTCGGCGAAGCCCTGCCGGAGACCCGCTACATCCACCACCACGCCGTCGTGCTGCTGGATCTCCATCAACCTCTCCTTCCCCCTTGCTGGATCAAGAAGGAGGAGACGTCGCTGCACCGTACGTGTGTTGAACGCGGAGGTGCCGTCCGTTCGGCACTCGGTCATCGGTGATTTGGATCACGGCGAGTACGACTCTGTCATCCACGTTCATTGGAACGCTTCCGCTCGCGATCTACAAGGGTATGTAGATGCACTCCTTTCCCCTCGTTGCTAGTATACTCCATAGATGCATCTTGGTGAGCGTAGGAATTTTTTTAAAATTATGCTACGATTCCCAACAATGACTACGTCCATGCGGTGTCCACCTTTGAGCCATCGCCGTTGCCGTCCTCCGTTCGAGCCGCTCTTCGTGACCCGCTCTAGATGGCTGCGATGCAAGAGGAGTTTGACGCCCTATTACGCAACCGGACGTGGCAGCTTGTTCCCCGTCCCCGGCACGCCAACCTGATTACCGGGAAGTGGGTCTTTAAACACAAGCTCCGTCCCGATGGTACCCTTGATTGCTACAAAGCACGCTGGGTCATTCGTGGCTTCTAACAACATGCTGGCATCGACTTCACCGACACCTTCGCTCCGGTCGTCAAGCCCGGCACGATACGCACGGTTCTCCACCTTGCGGTCTCCCATGCTTGGCCGGTGCACCAGATGGACGTCTCCAACGCCTTCCTCCATGGTCACCTCGAGGAGCAGGTCTTTTGCCAGCAACCCACCAGGTTTGTTGACCCGGCGCTTCCCGACCACGTGTGCCTGCTTTTGCGGTCCTTTTACGGACTCAAGCAGGCTCCGCGCGCTTGGTACCAGTGCATCGCGACGTTTCTCCACCAGCTTGGGTTCCGCTCTACACGCTTGGACGCCTCGCTCTTCGTCTATCATCAGGGCTCTGACACGGCCTACTTGCTGCTCTATGTCAACGACATCATCCTGACGGCATGTACGGCTGGTCTCCTCAGTCAGCTCACGCCTCGTCTTCGTGCCGAGTTCGCCATCAAGGACTTGGGTCCTTTGCACTACTTCCTCGGTGTCGAGGTGGTGCGCCGCCCGGATGGCTTCTTCCTTCATCAGCGGAAGTACGCTCATGAGCTCCTGGAGCGCGCCGGCTTGCTTAACTGCAAGCCCGCCGCTACACCCGTTGATACGAAGGCCAAGCTTTCTGCCACGGATGGTTCTCCTACTTCGGATGCTGCTTTCTATCGGTCTATCGTTGGCGCTCTCCAGTACCTCACTCTGATTCGACCGGAGATTCAGTATGCCGTGCAGCAGGTGTGTCTTCATATGCATGCTCCTCGAGACGTTCACTGGGCTGCCGTCAAGCGGATTCTCCGCTATGTCTATGGCACTATGGATCTTGGCGTCACGCTTCACGCCTCCGCCGACACCGCCCTCACCGCCTACTCCGATGCAGACTGGGCGGGCTGCCCTGACACTCGTCGCTCCACCTCGGGCTATTGTGTCTACCTTGGACCCTCACTTATCTCGTGGTCGTCCAAGCGGCAGCCGACTGTCTCTCGTTCCAGTGATGAGGCTGAGTATCGTGCGATGGCCTACGCCGTCACCGAGTGTTCGTGGCTTCACCAGCTGCTTCAGGAGCTCTCTTTCCCTGTTGACCGTGCCACGGTGGTCTACTGCGATAACGTCTCAGCGGTCTACCTCTCCGCTAACCCGATGCATCATCGACGGACCAAGCATATTGAATTGGATATTCATTTTGTTCAGGAACAGGTGGCCCTTGGCCATATTCATGTTTTACACGTCCCTACTTCCCAACAATTTGCACATATCATGACTAAGGGGTTGCCTACGGCGTCATATGAGGAGTCCCGGTCCAGTCTTTGCGTCAGCAGCGGTGCCGCTTCGACTGCGGGGGTGTTGAGTATATGTGTTGTGCATATTTGTGTATTGGGCCCACCTCCTAGTTGCCTTGTATAGTTGAGGTCGTGGCCCACTCCTGTACATCATATATACATGCGTTT
Source organism: Triticum aestivum (assembly GCF_018294505.1). Lineage (NCBI taxonomy): Eukaryota > Viridiplantae > Streptophyta > Magnoliopsida > Poales > Poaceae > Triticum > Triticum aestivum. The sequence continues at coordinate 331,544,479 of NC_057811.1, read as the reverse complement.
GCACCTGAGGAACACAACACGTAATTCCCACGTCTTAGAGCGTGAGTCGGCGGCATTGGGGCGGAGGAAAGGATACGGTATGTTGACGGGGTGCGGGCGGAGGAGCAGCCGAAGGCACGGACGAGGTGATGGAGGAGGACGTCGATGGTGGTTGACGCACGACCGATTGGGCTCGGAAGGCGGCATATCCGGTCGGTGGGGAGGTGACCGGATCCGGACGAAATCGATCAGATTCAGTGCGGCAACGACGGGATTTTGACGCGAAGGGCTGCAGGAAGGAGGCGGTTGGGTGACAGAATATGGGTTGGCGTTTTTATGCAGCAGCCTTCTTGCCGCATATATGCAGCCGGTTGTGCCCTGTTTTGGGGCTGCCCAAAAACGTTTTTGACCATCTTGGATTTTTTGGCAGCTTTTAGAGAGGTCTTTTGGCCTCGGAAAGCCTAAAAGGACAGTGATGCCTTATAACAGGACAACTGTCAGAGATGCTCTAAGATCAAAAAGGAAAGATAAAAGTGAAAAACAGGACTATATGTATTCATAGACACGTAGCATGATATCGGGGTGTCATCTAAACCGGATGGGGTTTAGTTGAACTGGAATGTCATATGCTCCCACGCTTTCACATATTTAAGTAAGGCAACCCTCCACTCCTGAAAATTCTTAACATTCAGAATTTCGACAAAATGTTCGGGTGCATGTATATCATTTAGTTGGGTTTGTCCAAAATAATTGCTTTTTTAGGAAAAAGGCATGAAGGCCCGACTTCAAATTAATAAATCCATCAACCGGCTAGGATACAATGGTGTTGAATTACAGAGGCAAAGACTTGACCAAAAACTAAAATAAAACAAGCAAATCTCACTACGACTAGAAGCAGCAGCGAGTAGAGCACCAAGAGAAACTCTGATCAAGCCGCCGGAGATCTCGCGCAGCCAGAACAGCAGAACCGTAGCCACCCGATGACAGAAATTGCCGTGGACATGAAGATCCAGACCGGTTGAAGGAGAACGTCGACTCCGCCGCCCGCCGCCTCGGGCCACTATCAGAGGGGAGACCACTAACTCCCCTTCATCCAGACCGTGCCACACACGCGGACGCCTAGCACCGGCCGGCTACCTACCAGCATACAAGGCGAGGAGGCGCTGAATGATGTGGAAAGACCAACTTGCCACCACCGACGCCGGCAACCAAGAGATCCGACTATCAACGTTGCCACCAACCACCATGCACCAGGACAACATCCCCCAAACACCCCTTGAACGACACCTCCAGGAAGGACCGAGACGCCAGAACACCTCCGCCGTCCGCCCAAAAGGCCAAGACTTTTGTCTGGAGAATGAAGGGGAAGGAGGGGGTAGACTGGGAAGCTCGACCCACCCTCAAGAGGGAGAACGCGACCGGAGCGCCGTCGACGTTGATGTCGAAGCGAAATCGACCAGCGGTTTCCCCCATTCCAAGACTCCACCACCCCATCCTCGATAGCCGGATCTGGCGGGTTGGCCACCAGATCGGCTAGAGGATACCACCGCAAGGGGAAGGGCCCGGGAGGAAGAAGAAGCCACCCACCGCTGCTGCAAGATCTCGCCGCCCTCATGCTGCCCACATGGCTGGAAGAGACGGCCAACACCCCCGCGCGCCACCACCAGACAGATCGACGACGCCATCTTCACCCAAGGTCGCCGCCCTGGCTTCCAAAGCCCCTCACACCGATGTGAGGCAGATGATCCTCGCCGCCACCTTCAGAGGAAGACACACAATAGCCAGAGGGATCCTCAGGTGGCGGCGGGGAGGGGGAGGAGGGATGAGGACATGAAAACCATTCATCATGTAGAGTCAAGGATGACTCCTTCTCAAGCAGGGGATGATGATGAGGACATCCCAATCTTTGAGACCACACCAAAAATCATCAACGGTATAATCATAAGAAGCCATGCAAAGTAAATACATGATCATGTGAACGCTAACTTGTGTTTATCATATGACCTTAAAACATGGTTGTGCCTTCACCTCCTTTGTTGTTGGTTGAACTCAGGTGTTATATCAAAGAAGGGTAACCACATTTCAGCCTGTGTAGAACAATGTATTATGATGAAGAAACAAAGCTGGGAATTCATGAAGAAATAAGTTGTCCGCTAAAGAAACTATGTTCCTATTCTAATGAAACAATGTTTTGGACGAGTTTAGCTACCCAACTTATGAAAGATTTCAGAACTCGAGTTTGCTACTAAAGAAACACTATTTAGACTGCAACAAACAATGTTTGTCGGGAACAACCAACCACACACCATATGGGAGAACTCTAGAAAGCTACCTCATTAATCCCCGAAGTTGTTCAGTTTCACACCAAAGTTGGTTCTCTTTCACACCTAAGCTGGTTTTCAAAGCTAGTTTGTTGTCACACCTATCCAGGGGGGTTGTCCCTAATATAAATAGGCTAGCTCTCACCTTCATTGGGAGACTTTTACCATTTCTAGCATTAGATAAAACCAAATACTCCTTCCGAGATTGGCGAGATCTTGTTACCCTTATTCTCTTCATTCCTTGAGAAGTCACTCCTAATGTGTGCTCCACGACTAGATCGTGCATTGTGGGTTAGAGTTCGTGGTTTTCCTTGCGGATTGCACCCATCTCGTGCTCCACGACTTGAGTGTGGTTGTGTGGGGTAGTTTTGGTGGGTTATGGATCCGCAAATATTCCGACTGCAGGCTACGGTTAGCATCCTCCTCGTCGGGTCATAATCTCTTAATTTTTGTTTTTCCATGCTTGCAGCTAGTTATCCCCCCCATTCATCGATCCTACACCGTGAAGATCAGACCTCTCATAGCGCATCTTCTTCCCCGAAGATGGCGTCGCATCAAGGGAGGAGATGTTGTGGCGGCTAGGGTTTGGATCGCTCCCATGTCGCCCGAGAGGGGCGAAGTGAGAGCCAGGGGGAGATCACCCAGTCACCTAAAATTTTATCCAACACAATTGTTCTGCCAACAATGTGACCAACATACTTATTACTTCAACAATGCATTATGATCAGGAAAACATGATCATCATGCAACACAGGTGCTAGTCCTAGAGGCGAGACTACAAAATACTTAGTTTTTATGTTTCCACATGTGCAACTAGGTTTTCCTCAGAATATTATATTCAAGAACCAATGCAGTCATAGAACAGGAAGTAAACATTAATTATGAACATGTAAATAAATAATAACACTTATTATTTTCTCCAGGGCATATTTCATTAACATAATAAGTGTTTGAGTTCTTTATGACTAACGTGTGATTAATGCCACATTGTTTTTTACCTTCATTTTGCCAGGTTCTTCGGTATCACGCACTGATCACTGTCACATCGAGACTAGGTTCATACTTCACTCATTAATGAGTCCAAATTATGTGATCTTTTTACCCTTTATTTTGTGCCTACATCTACATGATAGGCTTTGTCAGGTTTATCGCGTTTGTGCGCTTCTTTGGTCCATTTTCCCTAGGATGTTTGTTTGCGGATGTGTATGGAGTTATAAGGAAAGAACATCATGAAATGGTGATGCAATCACATCAATCAACATGATGGATAAGAACCTTAAAAGATTAAAAGGACATGGGAAAAGCTGGGGGCTGCATAGGGCGACCAGAGCGCTCGACGACCTTTGGTATGACCAGTTGCTTGTATCACTGATCGTATCGCTCGCCGCTGCCACCTCCTGATCAACTACTTCACCCCGTGTAAATCGGATCGAAGATCAGACGCCTACAGCCACCAGAAACTCATCCAGAAGGAAGAACCTGACATGTGTCACAATGTCCATGTGTGAGTTGTACTCTTTGGAATAGGGGTTCATAAAATTAGCGAGATGGAAATCTCTCCTATATTCTTAAATACAATGATCACCTAAGCTATCTTACATGATTATGATCCATATGATGTAATTTTTGTGGTGTGTTTGTTGCGATGTCATGAATTATCACTTTTACATGTTTTATTCATGGATTCATAAGAGTTCTTTGCTCCATAATTTATAAACATATATGCTCTCCGATCTACAAGTCTTGCATTGGCATGTTTGATGGAAATATGCCCTAGAGGCAATAATAGAAATGTTCATTATTATATTTCCTTAATCAAGATAAAGGTTTACTATTCATGCTAGAATTTTATTGACCGGAAACTTAAATACATGTGTGGATACATAAACAAATACCGTGTCCCTATTGAGCCTCTACTAGACTAGCTCGTTGGTCAAAGATGGTTAAGGTTTCGTAACCATTGACATGAGTTGTCATTTGATAACGGGATCACATCATTAGGAGAATGATGTGATGGACAAGACCCATCCGTTAGCTTAGCATATGATCATTTAGTTTATTGCTACTACTTTATTAATGTCAAATACATGTTCCGTCGACCATGAGATCATGCAACTCCCGCATACCGGAGGAATACCTTGTGTGCTATCAAACGTCACAACATAACTGCGTGGTCATAAATATGCTCTCTAGGTATCTCCGAAGGTGTCTATTGAGTTGGCGTGAATCGAGATCGGGATTTGTCACTCCGTGTATCCGAGAGGTATCTCTGGGCCCTCTCGGTAATACACATCACAAGAAGCTTGCAAGCAAAGTTACTAAGGAGTTAGTTGCAAGATGATGCTGAAGGAAATATGCCCTAGAGGCAATAATAAAGTTTTTATTTATATTTCCTTATATCATGATAAATGTTTATTATTCATGCTAGAATTGTATTAACCAGAAACTTGATACATGTGTGAATACATAGACAAAACAGAGTGTCCCTAGTATGCCTCTACTTGACTAGCTCGTTAATCAAAGATGGTTAAGTTTCCTAGCCATAGACATGTGTTGTCATTTGATGAACGGGATCACATCGTTAGAGAATGATGTGATGGACAAGACCCATCCGTTAGCTTAGCATAATGATCGTTTAGTTTTATTGCTATTGTTTTCTTCATGACTTATACATGTTCCTCTGACTATGAGATTATGCAACTCCCGAATACCAGAGGAACACCTTGTGTGCTATCAAACGTCACAATGTAACTGAGTGATTATAAAGATGCTTTACAGGTGTTTCTGAAGGTGTTTGTTGGGTTGGCATAGATCAAAGATTAGGTTTTGTCACTCCGTGTATCGGAGAGGTTTCTCTAGGCCCTCTCGGTAATGCACATCACTATAAGCCTTGCAAGCAATGTGACTAATGAGTTAGTTACGGGATGATGCATTACGGAACGAGTAAAGAGACTTACCGGTAACGATATTGAACTAGGTATGATGATACCGACGATCGAATCTCGGGAAAGTAACATACCGATGACAAAGGAAACAACGTATGTTGTTATGCGGCTTGACCGATAAAGATCTTCGTAGAATATGTAGGAGCTAATATGAGCATCCAGGTTCCGCTATTGGTTATTGACCAGAGATGTGTCTCGGTCATATATACATAGTTCTCGAACCCGTAGGGTCCGCACGCTTAACGTTCAATGATGATTTGTATTATGAGTTGTGTGATTTGATGAACGAAGTTTGTTCGGAGTCCCGGATGAGATCACGGACATGACGAGGAGTCTCGAAATGGTCAAGAGGTAAAGATCGATATATTGGAAGGCTATATTCGGACATCGGAAAGGTTCCGAGTGATTCGAGTATTTTTCGGAGTACCGGAGAGTTACGGGAATTCGCCGGGGGAAGTAGTGGGCCTTAATGGGACATACGGGAAAGAAGAGAAGGGCCTCAAGGGGTGGCTGCGCGCCCCCCATGGGCTGGTCCGAATTGGACTAGGAGGGGGCGGCGCCCCCCTCCTTCCTTCTCCCCTCTTCCTCCTTCCCTTCCTTCTCCTAGTTGGAATAGGAAAGGGGGGGCGAATCCTACTTGGACCGGGAGTCCAAGTAGGACTCCCCCCCTTGGCGCGCCCCCTGTAGGGCCAGCCTCCTCTTCATCCCTTATTTATATATGTTGACATGGGGCACCCCAAAGGCACTCCAAGATTTGTCTTAGCCGTGTGCGGTGCCCCCCTCCACAGTTACACACCTTGGTCATATCGTCGTAGTGCTTAGGCGAAGCCCTACGCCGGTAACTTCATCATCATCGTCACCACGCCGTCGTGCTGACGGAACTCTCCCTCGGCCTCAACTGGATCAAGAGTTCGAGGGACGTCACTGAGCTGAACGTGTGCAGATCGCGGAGGTGCCGTGCGTTCGGTACTTGGATTGGTTGGATCGCGAAGACGTTCGACTACATCAACCGCGTTACTAAACGCTTCCGCTTTCGGTCTACAGGGTACGTGGACACACTCTCCCCGCTCGTTGCTATGCTTCTCCTAGATAGATCTTGCGTGATCATAGGAAAATTTTGAAATACTACGTTCCCCAACAGATGTATTACGGAACGAGTAAAGAGACTTACCGGTAACGAGATTGAACTAGATATAGAGATACCCACGATCGAATCTCGGGCAAGTAACATACCGACAGACAAAGGGAGTTACGTATGTTGTCATAATGGTTCGACCGATAAAGATCTTCGCAGAATATGTAGGAACCAATATGGGCATCCAGGTTCCGCTATTGGTTATTGACCAGAGAGGTGTCTCAGTCATGTCTACATAGTTCTCGAACCCGTATGGTCCGCACGCTTAACGTTCATTGACGATATAGTGTTATATGAGTTATATGATTTGGTGACCGAATGTTGTTCGGAGTCCCGGATGAGATCATGGACATGACGGGGAGCTCCGGAATGGTCCGAAGGTAAAGACCGATATATAGGACGATGATATTTGGACACCAGAAGAGTTTCGGGAGGTACCGGGTAGTCATCGGATCACCGGAAGGTGTCCCGGGAAGCCCCGAGAGGCTATATGGGCTTAATGGGCCAATGGGGGAACACACCAGCCCACAAGGGGCTGGTGCGCCCCTCTCCCTGGCCGCTGGCCCTAGGGGAAGGAAAGGGGGAGGGTTGGCCCCTCCTGCCTTTCCCTCCTCATGAGAGAAAGGAAAGGGGGGCACCTCCCCCTGCCTTCCTCCTGTGCACATACAAGGAAAGGGGGGCGGCCAAGGGCAGGAGCCCAAGGGGGATTCGGCCTCCCTTGGGGTGCCTCCTGGCTACCTCCTCTCCCCCACCTATATATATGAGAGGGAGGGGCGCCACACAACCCACGACAATATCTTAGCCATGTGTGGCGCCCCTCTCCACAGTTTTGTCCCTCGGTCATATTTTCATAGTGCTTAGGCGAAGCCTTGCGGCGATAACATCACCACCACCGTCACCACGCTGTCGTGCTGACGGAACTCATCCACTACTTCACCCGTCTTGCTGGATCAAGAAGGCGAGGACGTCACCGAGCTAAACATGTGCTGAACGCGGAGGTGTTGTACCTCGATACTTGATCGGTTGGATAGTGAAGAAGTTTGACTACATCAACCACGTTGTTAAACGCTTCCACTTATGGTCTACGAGGATATGTAGACACACTCTCCCCTCTCGTTGCTATGCATCTCCATGGATAGATCTTGCGTGTGCCTCGATTTTTTTCCATGCAACGTTCCCCAATAGTGGCATCCGAGCCAGGTCTATGCGTAGATGATATGCACGAGTAGAACACAAAGGAGTTGTGGGCGGTGATGGTCATACTGCTTACCACCAACGTCTTATTTTGATTCGGCGGCATTGTGGGATGAAGTGGCCCGGACCAACCTTACATGTCCACGTACATGAGACCGGTTCCACCGACTGACATGCAACTTGTTTTGCATAAAGGTGGCTGGCGGGTGTGTGTTTCTCCTACTTTAGTTGAATCAAATTTGACTACGGCCAGTCCTTGAAGAAGGTTAAAACAAAAAAACTTGATAATCACCGTTGTGGTTTTACGTAGGTAAGAACGGTTCTTGCTAGTTGCCGGTAGCAGCCACGTAAAACTTGCAACAACAAAGTAGAGGACGTCTAACTTGTTTTTGCAGGGTATGTTGTGATGTGATATGGTCAAGATGTGATGTGATATACGTTGTTGTATGAGATGATCATGTTTCGTAATATCGACAACCGACAGGAGCCTTATGGTTGTCTCTTAATTATTGTATGAAATGCAAGCACCATGTAATTGCTTTACTTATCGCTATGCGTTAGCAATAGTTGTAGAAGCAATAGTTGGTGAGATGACCCCGACGCAATGATGGAGATCAAGGTGTCGAGCCGGTGACGATGGAGATCATAACGATGCTTTGAAGATGGAGATCAAAAGGACAAGATGATGATGGCCATATCATGTTACATATTTTGATTGCATGTGATGTTTATCCTTTATGCATCTTATTTTTCTTAGAACGACGGTAGCATTATAAGATGATCCCTTCACTAAATTTCAATATAAAAGTGTTCTCCCCGAGTATGCAACGTTGCTAAAGTTCGTCGTTTCGAAGCACCTCGTGATGATCGTGTGTGATAGACTCTATGTTCACATACAACGGGTGTAAGCCAGATTTACACACGCGGAATATTTGGGCTAAACTTGACAAGCCTAGCATGTACAAACATGGTCTCAGAACACTTGAGACCAAAAGGTCAAACATGAGTCATATAGTAGATATGATCAACATGAAGATGTTTACCACTGATGACTATCCCATCTCACGTGATCATCGGACATGGGTTAGTTGATTTGGATCATGTATCACTTAGACAACTTGAGGGATGTCGATTTAAGTGGGAGTTAATTAGTAATTTGATTAATTGAACTAAGATTTATCATGAACATAGTCAAAATGTTTTTTCAAATTATGTTGTAGTTCAATAACTAGCGATGTAGCTTCCTCGTTTTTTGATACGTTCCTAGAGAAAACTAAGTTGAAAGTTGGTGGTAGCAATAATGCGGACTGGGTCTGTGATCTGAGGATTATCCTCATTGCTGCATAGAAGAATTATGTCCTTGATACACAGCTAGGTGACAAACCTGTTGCAGGAGCTGATGCAGACGTTATGAATGTTTGGCAAAGCTCGATCTGATGACTACTTGATAGTTTAGTGCACCATGCTTTACGGCTTAGAATCGGGGCTCCAAAGAAATTTTGAACGCCATGGAACATACGAGATGTTCCAAGAGCTAAAATTGGTATTTCAGGCTCATGCCTGTGTTGAGAGGTAAGAGACATCTGACAAGTACTTTGCCTAAAAGATGGAGGAGAATAGCTCAGCCAGTGAGCATATGCTGAGAATGTCTAGGTACTACAATCGCTTGAATCAAGTGGGAGTTAATCTTCCAGATAAGATAGTGATTGAAACAATTCTCCAGTCACTATCACCAAGCTACCAGAGCTTCGTGATGAACTGTAATATGCAAGGGATGACGAAAACGACTCCCGAGCTCTTCGCGATGCTGAAACCAGTGGAGGTAGAAATCAAGGTGGAGCATCAGGTGTTGATGGTTAACTAGACCACTAGTTTCAAGAAAAAGGGCAAGGGAAAGAAAGGGAACTTCAAGAAGAATGGCAAGCAAGTTGCTTCTCCCATGAAGAAGCCCAAAGCTGGACCCAATCTTGAAACTGAGTGCTTCTACTGCAAGGGAAATGGTCACTGGAAGCAGAACTGCCCCAAATACTTGGCGTATAAGAAGGACGACAAAGTAAACAAAGGTATATTTGATATACATGTTATTGATGTGTACCTTACTGGTGCTCATAGTAGCCGCTGGGTATTTGATATTAGTTCAGTTGCTAAGATTAGTAACTCGAAACAGGAGTTGCAGAATAAACAGAGACTAGTTAAGGGCGAGGTGACGATGTGTGTTGGAAGTGTTTCCAAGATTGATATGATCACCATCGCACACTCCCTCTACCTTCAGGGTTAGTGTTGAGCCTGAATAAATGTTATTTGGTGTTTGCGTTGAGCATGAACAAGATTAGATCGTGTTTATTGCAATACGGTTATTCATGTAAGTCTGAGAATAATTGTTGTTCTGTTTACATGAATAAAACCTTCTATGGTCATACACCCAACACTACAAAAAATACACTTCCGTGATGATACGTGTTTGTCACAGTAGGTCACGTTTTCTGTCATGCATGTACATCCATGACGATTTTATGACAGAATCAAGATAGTCATACATGTGCTGTCGTAGAAGTGTTCCATGACATTACCAAATTATCATCACGGAAGTGTCCACTTCCATGACGATAAATCGCGCGTCATAGAAGTGCTTTCGTCAAGGGTGACCGACACGTGGCATCGACCGTAACGGGTCACCGTTAAGCTATCGGGTCCGGTTTTGGACCCGATAACCCGTTAACAGCCCGGACCAATGGGGATTTTCCACGTGTAAAATTCTCATTGGCCGGAGGAAACATGTGTTGGCTCAACGTTCGGACAGATGTCATCCACTCATTGGACAAGAGGCGCCTATGATACGTCGACACGTGGCACGACCCAATAGAGGCCCATTCCGGTGAAAAGGCCGGCCCAGCTAAAGGCCCACCATGTTTTTTTAGACACTAGTGGGCTGGACCGTTAACAACTTGCCATGTTTTGGGTCAAATTAAGGCCCATACCAGATCAAGTCCGTTCACAGCCTGCCGTGTTTTGGGCCAAATTACGGCCCATATCGGATCAGGCCCGTTAACAGGCCACTGTTCTTTTGGGCCCATACTAAGACAGGTTTGTATTTCAGCCTGTTAAATGCCCGTTTACCAGTTCAGCCCGTTAATTGTTTCGGCCTGTTAGTGGCCCATGGTGCATCTGGGACGTTTTCGGCCCGGTTTAACTTTAGGCCATTTAACGGCCCATGCAGAAACTGGGCTATTTCTTGTCCTAAGTAACTTTAGGCCTCCTAACGGCCCGTAGTCTTCGTGGATAAATTTCAGCCCAACTGGCCTATCGGCCTGTTAATGGCCCGTGTAATAGTTGGGCCTAATTACAGCCCGCGTTGAATCCGGCCTGCTTACAACCCATCTGATAATGGCCTGTGACACTTTTAGGCCTATGGCCCGCGTAGATACTGGCCTGCTTAAAGCCCATAATTTTATTGGGCCAAACAGGCCCAAGATGAAGGAAATATGCCCTAGAGGCAATAAAGTATTATATATTTCCTTATATCATGATAAATGTTTATTATTCATGCTAGAATTGTATTAACCGGAAACATAATACATGTGTGAATACATAGACAAACAGAGTGTCACTAGTATGCCTCTACTTGACTAGCTCGTTAATCAAAGATGGTTATGTTTCCTAGCCATAGACATGAGTTTTCATTTGATTAACGGGATCACCTCATTAGGAGAATGACGTGATTGACATGACCCATTACGTTAGCTTAGCACCCGATCGTTTAGTATGTTGCTATTGCTTTCTTCATGACTTATACATGTTCCTATGACTATGAGATTATGCAACTCCCGTTTACCGGAGGAACACTTTGTGTGCTACCAAACATCACAACGTAACTGGGTGATTATAAAGGTGCTCTACAGGTGTCTCCAAAGGTACTTGTTGGGTTGGCGTATTTCGAGATTAGGATTTGTCACTCCGATTGTCGGAGAGGTATCTCTGGGCCCACTCGGTAATACACATCACTATAAGCCTTGCAAGCATTGTGACTAATGAGTTAGTTACGGGATGATGTATTACGGAACGAGTAAAGAGACTTGCCGGTAACGAGATTGAACTAGGTATCGAGATACCGACGATCGAATCTCGGGAAAGTAACATACCGATGACAAAGGGAACAACGTATGTTGTTATGCGGTCTGACCGATAAAGATCTTCGTAGAATATGTGGGAGCCAATATGGGCATCCAGGTCCCGCTATTGGTTATTGACCGGAGAGGTGTCTCGGTCATGTTTACATAGTTCTCGAACCCGAAGGGTCCGCACGCTTAACGTTACGATGACAGTTTTATTGAGTTTTGATGTACCGAAGGAGTTCGGAGTCCCGGATGAGATCAGGGACATGACGAGGAGTCTCGAAATGGCCGAGACGTAAAGATCGATATATTGGACGACTATATTCGGACTTCGGAAAGGTTCCGAGTGATTCGGGTATTTTTCGGAGTACCGGAGAGTTACGGGAATTCGTATTGGGCCTTAATGGGCCATACGGGAAAGGAGAGAAAGACCCCAAAGGGTGGCCGCACCCCTCCCCATGGGCTAGTCCGAATTGGACTAGGGAGGGGGGGCGCCCCCTTCCTTCTTTCTCCTTCCCCCTTCCCTTCTCCTACTCCCACAAGGAAAGGAGGAGTCCTACTCCCGGTGGGAGTAGGACTCCCCCCTTTGGCGCGCCTCTTCCCTTGGCCGGCTGCCTCCTCCTTGCTCCTTTATATACGGGGGCAGGGCGGCACCCCATAGACACAACAATTGATCCTCGAGATCTCTTAGCCGTGTGCGGTGCCCCCCTCCACCAAATTACACCTCGATAATACCGTTGCGGAGCTTAGGCGAAGCCCTGCGTCGGTGGAACATCATCATCGTCACCACGCCGTCGTGCTGACGAAACTCTCCCTCAACACTCGGCTGGATCGGAGTTCGAGGGACGTCATCGAGCAGAACGTGTGTAGAAATCGGAGGTGCCGTACGTTCGGTACTTGATCGGTCGGATCGTGAAGACGTACGACTACATCAACCGTGTTATGATAACGCTTCCGCTGTCGGTCTACGAGGGTACGTGGACAACACTCTCCCCTCTCGTTGCTATGCATCACCATGATCTTGCATGTGCGTAGGAAATTTTTGAAATTACTACGTTCCCCAACACAAGATATATTTTGGCCTGTTAACTGCTCGTCCTATTTGGGCCAAACATGGGCCTTAGGCAATTTCGGCCTGTATTGGCCCGTGATTTTTTCGGCTCAACGCTAGCCCAATCTAGGTTTTAGCCTGTTAAAAGCCCATGGTATTCTCTGGCCTAGCTGTACAGAACTTTACTCGGCCTGTTAAAGGCGGGAAACAACTATAGGTTTAGACCTGATAATGGCCCAAGATGATTATAGGCCCAGGTTTTGGCCCATATGAGTAACGGGCCAGCCTGAAGACCGACAACACTGAGATCCACTAAACCTTCCGGCCGAAATTACATCATACCGACCAAGAATAAACCTAGACTATACAACAAAGAAATTACAGCATATTACATCCCCTCGGCATCAAAGTTCGGCGCCAGTGATAATAAAGGGCAACCAGACAGCAGATTACATAAACTGGGCAGGTCGCCACCAGTGGAAGTTAACAGGCGAAAAAAATAGACAGAACCGACAACACTTCAACACAGTTCAAGAAAGGTTAGCCCGGCCCAGGAGCTGCAGCGCAAGCAGCTTAGCAACCTGATGAGACTGCGCTTCTTTGGCACTCATATTGTGACGCCCCCGATTTGACCATACACTAATCATGCACGCAAATGTGTACGATCAAGATCAGGGACTCACGGGAAGATATCACAACACAACTCTAAAACTAAATAAGTCATACAAGCATCATAATACAAGCCAGGGGCCTCGAGGGCTCGAATACAAGTGCTCGATCATAGACGAGTCAGCGGAAGCAACAATATCTGAGTACAGACATAAGTTAAACAAGTTTGCCTTAAGAAGGCTAGCACAAAAGTAACAACGATCGAAAAGGCAAGGCCTCCTGCCTGGGACCTCCTAACTACTCCTCGAAGCCGAACTCCATGTAGAATCATCCTCGGGATCTCTAGCTCCTGGACTCCAGCATCTGGTTGCGACAATCAGGTATAGAAAGGGGAAAAGAGGGAGAAAAGCAACCGTGAGTACTCATCCAAAGTACTCGCAAGCAAGGAGCTACACTACATATGCATGTGTATATGTGTAAAGGGGCCATATCAGTGGACTGAACTGCAGAATGCCAGAATAAGAGGGGGATAGCTAGTCCTGTCGAAGACTACGCTTTTGGCCATCTCCATCTTGCAGCATGTAGAAGAGAGTAGATTGAAGTCCTCCAAGTAGCATCGTATAGCATAATACTACCCGGCGATCCCCTCCTCGTCGCCCTGTTAGAGAGCGATCACCGGGTTGTATCTGGCACTTGGAAGGGTGTATTTTATTCAGTATCCAGTTCTAGTTGTCATAAGGTCAAGGTACAACTCCGGGTCGTCCTTTTACCGAGGGACACGGCTATTCGAATAGATAAACTTCCCTGCAGGGGTGCACCACATAACCCAACACGCTCGATCCCATTTGGCCGAACACACTTTTCTGGGTCATGCCCGGCCTCGTAAGATCAACACGTCGCAGCCCCACCTAGGCTCAACAGAGAGGTCAGCACGCCGGTCTAACCCTATGCGTGCAGGGGTCTGGGCCCATCCCCCTATGCACACCTGCACGTTGCGTACGCGGCCGGAAGCAGACCTAGCCCCCTTAATACAAGCGCGAGCTTACAGTCCAATGCGGCGCGCACCACTCAGTCGTTGACGTCAAAAGAGCTTCGGCTGATACCACGACGTCGGGATACCCATAACTACTCCCGCGTAGATGGTTAGTGCGTATAGACCAAATGGCCAGACTCAGATCAAATACCAAGATCTCGTTAAGCGTGTTAAGTATCCGCGAACGCCGACCAGGGCCAGGCCCACCTCTCACCTAGGCGGTCTCAACCTGCCCTGTCGCTCCGCCACAAAGATCCACTTGCGGGTACTCCTACGAGCCGACCCGACTTTAGTCACCACATGTGTCATGTATATAGTATATAAGTATATACCCGTGATCACCGCCCAGGTGATCACGGCCCGATAGTATAGCACAACAGACGGACAAGAATGTAGGGCCACTGATGGAAAACTAGCATCCTATACTAAGCATGTAAGATTGCAGGTAAAGGTAACAACAGTAGTAGCAAGGATAGGCTATGCATCAGGATATGATATCGGAAAGCAGTAACATGCTACACTACTCTAATGCAAGCAGTATAGAGAAGAATAGGCGATATGTGGTGATCAAGGGGGGGCTTGCCTGGTTGCTCAGACAAGAAGGAGGGGTCGTCGGTGACGTAGTCGATCACAGGGGCATCAGCATCGTCACGGGGTCTACCGAAGAGAAGAGGGGGGAGAAACAGTAAATACATAGCAAGCAAGTGCATAACAGGACAATAGGCAGAGCTAGACGTGTTCTAACGTGGTGCTACACGATACCGGTAAAGGGGAAGTCAACCAGGAATGTTTTCCCGGTTCCGGACCTGTGTCAGACAGATGACCGGAGAGGGAAAGTTCCATGTTTAGATAGTTAGAGGCATGTGACAGATGAACGGACCGCGTTTTCGGATTCGTTGGATTTTTCTGAGCAACTTTCATATATAAAACTTTTTCATCCGAGCTACAGATTATTTTATATGATTTACTAAAGTTTTAGCAATATTCTGAAACTACTATTAATTCGAAAATAATGATTAAAACGCTAGATGCACCCAGCTCTGCGTACACAGAAGTGTACCAGAGGGTGACATGTGGGTCCATGGGGTCCCTGTTGACCAGTCAATGTTTGACTGGTCAACATGGGGGTGGGGCCCCTTGTCATACACATATCTAGTTAATTACTGATTTAACTTAACTAATTCAGTTCATTAGGTTAATTAAGTTAATTAATCACTTAACTAATTAATTAATTAATTTTATTAATATATATTTTTTAACTCCTTTTTTTAGGGGAGGGGCCCCAGCTGCCAGTGGCACAAAGGCCAATGGAACGGGCTAAACGGGCGCATGCGCTTGGGCGTAGCCCGCCCGAACACACGCGAGGTCGCCGGGCGATGGGGAGGAGCAGGGCGCGCAGGCAGCGGGACGCCGGCGGCCGCGACCGTGGGCCGGCAGGGCGTGGCGCGACGAAGGCCACGCGGCGGCGGTAGGCGTGGGGCAAGCCGCGACGGAGGCAGACGGCACAGGGAGGCTGAGCAGCAGCAGCTCGAAGCAGGAGCAGTAGGGGAGCGGGATGGCGGGCGGCTGCAGGCACGGCGAGCGCGTTCTAGGGGCGAGGCAGGGCATGGCCAAGCGGGCGCGCGCGCGGGGGTGCCGCAGGGGCGCGGCCGGATGCCCAGGGCTCGTGGGAGCGCGGCCAGGAGCGTGGAGAGCGAAGCTCCGGCCGCGGCGGCTACGCTCGGGGGAGGGCACCTACGGCGACCGAATCGACGAGGAAGAAGGGGCAATCGAAGGCGCAGCTCACTGTGGTTCTTTAGGCGAGCTCGAGGTGGTCGGGGATGAACCGGAGATGCGCGAATCGACGACGGGGTCGACGACCATGGCGGAGCAGATGACGGCTGTGACGAGCGTACAAGGCCGCCCTTCTCGATTCAACGCACGTAGGCGAAGCAAATGACGGTGGTGAAGCTGCTGATCGTCACCGAGAAGCTCGGGGAGGCTCCGGCGCACGAGGCTGACGACGGCGCGGCCATGGTTTCGCTCGGGCGAGCTCGGGATCGTGTGTGAGATGCGAGGGAGGGGAAAACTGAGGGCCTAGGGTTTCGGCGAGAGAGAGAGCGTCGAGGGCTTGCTCTTATCCAACCGCTCGACCGCAGGATGGCCGACAGCAGTGGCTTCGGCGGCCATGGCGGGGTGGATGGCCGCCACGCCATCCCCTGGTGTACAGAGGAAAAGGATGAGAGGGGATGGGTTGGGCCTTGCACTGTGGGCTTACGGCCCAGACCAACAGTGCGAGCTTTTATTTGCCTTTGATCTTTTCTGATTTATTCTTTCTACTCTGTTTCTATTTTTAGCTACTGTTTGGTATTTATTTGAGCGAGCAAACGATTTTTGTTTTAGACGAAACTTGGCACATAAATACAGTGCAGTAGCATAGGGCCACCCTCAAAGTTTCATGTGGATCGGGAAAAGTAAGAATATATGTTGGAATTTAAACGACCAAATTAAACGTTTGCTGGCCCACAAAAATATTGCTATGGCCAAATTAAAAACCCAATTTGAGTTGATTTATTCATGACAATTACTTGGGCATTATTTGAAACATCTCGAACATTTTTGCTTTGATTTTGAAAATTTTACTGTTTGCCTATATTTTATATTTTAACTTGATCGTTTTTGAACTAACTCGAGTTTATCAATGGTAACCGAGGTGACGTGGTACCATCAGCAGAGGTTTACTGTAGCTTGATTATCCGGGCGTCACAATTCTCCTCCACTACAAGAAATCTCGTCCCGAGATTTAAGAGGGAAGTAAAGGGGGAAGGTTCGGGTTACGAAATTCTAGGGAGTGTTCTTGGTCTTGGTTGTTCTTCTCGAAGAGGTTGATCCATTACATTGATGTCTTCATTCTGCTGTTTCAGGTCATCATGATAAAGTTGTCGTCCTTTCTTCGGGAACTCCATCGTACTTACGACAGAGTAAGGGGGTATTCCGGAAGAACGGGCCTCTGCAAGGTTTACTATCTGGTCAATATCATCGGGGAAGGTGGCGGAAAGTAACTCTCGAACTAAATCTTAAGAAAAGCCGAGAGCAAGTAAGAAAGTACCATGAGAAGTTTCAAATGGGTAGGCAATCGTTCGAAGCCTGAAACAAAGTGTGAAAGGGGTTCAAAGCAATCGGAATAAGTATTATGTCTGATGCGAGTATAGATCAGTAGGACGGTGGTTCATGAATTACATACGAGGCCACGCGCGATGAATAAATTTGGGAACAGGGGGTGCACAGGAGAGTCAGGTTTCGATCCTGTGGAACTGTGGGTTATGGGCCCACCATGTGGGTTAAAAGTAGGAAGGGCGGGGACATCTTGCACGATCATGATAGCAAGGCATGTCAGAGGGTAGCCTGTCAGTTATATGTCAGCAACATCGTCGGTACCAAGGGCGAGGGACGAAGAGAACCATTTTCCTGCTCGTTGAAATGAGGCGGACCATTAGGCAAAGTTCTCGTCCATCGGTGGTTACCGAAATGTCACCAACAATAGTAACAGGATCTTACTGACAGAGTTGTACACCGAGGTGTTTACATAAGCAGGAGAATATTACTGCTTAGATCATATAGATCACCAGAAAGGTTAAACCAAACAATGGAAAGGAAAATATGATTATCAGATTAAACAGAAGAATGGAAAGGAAAATGTGTTTAAACACATATCTCAAGGGTATATCCTTCCCAAGGACAAGCAGCGTATCATATCCATGACAGGATAGAAAGTAGAAAACCATTTAGGTAAGGGGAGAGGAATTTCATGACATAACCCATACAGCGGTGTTTGGATAATTGAGCAAGAAACATTTAGTATTGGGCTTCAAATGTTCTTGTTGAAAATCGGAGTACCATAGACATGCTTTGAGATAGCATTGACATGGTCAACAGGTGAAGATCAGAATTTGGAAACAAAAAGGATCCATCAGGAACAACTTATAGAATAAGTCTTACAAAATAGCTAACCTTGCTAAAAAGGAAAACTTATAACAATAGGTCCTGCGGCCAGGTGTGTTAGGCATGACATCACTTTACCGGGTCATAAATAGACCAATGTTACAACTCTTGGAAATATGTTCCAACCATCATATCTGACCGAGATTCAGATCTGATTGGTGTCAGGATACCTCAGACTCAGGATGTCTGAGAAGAAAAGTGCAACACAAATTGGTGGAATGACATTGTAAGATTCTCGGGAAATTAACTATGAAAGCAAGTTCCGAAACCAGGGTTCATCATTAATCAAGGAGAGGATGAGGAGGTGGCTGATGGACTCAGCGACATTCCATTGAGATTTCCAAAAGATGGATTTCCACAACTATGTGAACAAGGAGATAACATTAGCTAGATCGAATGACTTAATGATGTATGCTCGAGGAAAACATACACAGTTAAACATTGGTTGAACTGTGCACCCGAAATATGGGCTAGGTAGCACGATCAATGTTCGAATGATGATTCATTAAGTCATAGACGTAGAATGAAACTATAGACCAATAACTTCAAAGCAATAGGGTTGCTAGAAGTTTAGAATTTACACATCACAGACCATTTGTCGGTATTTCGTTTAGAAACAACTCGGGGACCAAGAAAGAATGGTGATGGGGAGAAGTATCACTGTACCAAGATGTCATACGAGGTGGTGAGATTCTTACGACATACTTGACATAAAAGATGGTAATACTCCAGGGTAGAACATATCATAAGATAGATAGCAAGGAAATCAAGGTACAACACAAAACACGAACAAGTTTGTGTTGAATGGAAGGCAATAAAATGGTCGATGATAAAACAAATCATCGAGGGCAAGGATGGTATTTCTCATCCAGAATTCGATAGATATCTTGGAAGAGCTCAGAATGTTGATGATGTTCATGACACATTTGTAGCGAGAATTTATGAAGAGGTAATTGATCGGCGATGACATCAAGTCAAAGGAATGATGAAGCGAAAAGTTATTGGAACCAGGGGTACGACACAAACTTGAAATCAAGCTTGTTGTTCAAGGCGAACTAATATGACGAGGAAGATCGACGTAAGCTTAGCTCATCATCGAAAGTTGTGTTCCGGGAAGGACCGGGTAGCACAGTTAAAAAGTTTGCACGATAATGATATAGCCGATAAGGCTAGGAATGACTTGAAGGATTATTAAACTTGTAAGCAACAAGAATTACTTAGAGTTATTGAATCGGAGTGCGGAATCGATTCGCTTATTGGTGTTCTCGAGTGACTAATAACTCAGAGCCCGTGGAAAATTGGACTCATTGAGAATGTAGCACTTGATGAAAAACTCATAAGAAGTTATGCAGTTCCATGATAATCTCGAGATACCAGGGGGTAATACTCGACGACAGATCAAGGTAAAGGTTGGACTAGGGTATTGCCCTGCAGAAGACAAGTGCTCAAACTTGCACGAGAAATGGTGTTTAAAGGAGAACATCGTCGGAACCACAATTGCAAAAGGCCAGATCCCAGATATAAGATGAACTTATACCAAGGTAATAATTAATTTAAGAGAAGCTTTTAATGATAAGATCTACATCGTGTCCATGGGCATGAACACAAAGTTCAAGGTCGACTCCCACTTCTGCAATGCATAACCTTTCATTCACTGCTCTATTAAAAATAATTTGAGTGCGAAGACCTACCTGGTGAATTACCAGAGGAGTATGAACCTTGGAAAACTTTCGGGTTCACACAGATTAAGGAAGGCATAGGTTCAACCCATCAGGGTATCTTAGGAAGATATACCACAAACTTCGGAGTAAATATTACAAGCTCGAAAGAAGAGCATTGTTCAAAAGCAGATGATACAATTTACCAAAGGCATTATATACCCATGGAAAGACTCACAAGGTTATTCAACAGGAAGGACACTGTCGGATAAAATCCAACAAAGGAACCGATGGTCCACAAGGGATCTGATGTGAGCATCGGTACTCAACCAGAGGAAGAAGAATGCAAGGAGATCTGATTATAGAAACAACTGACTAACTCAAAGTTCAAATGCAAAAGAATTATGATTTCCAAATCAGGGGGTCAGAAGCAACGCTCTGATCAAGGATGGATAAGTTGAGTAGGCTTAGGGGTACAATCGATGGCAATTTGATAGGTCGAGATCCAGCTCACGTTTAAAACGACGTCTGAGCCGGAAGGATGAATTCTAGGATATGATTGAGGATTGCGAGCAGTCACAACAAATTGAATCAACGGACTCAAAATGATAATGACAAGAGATGCCAATAAGATTACGAGACTTATGGGATTAACCATAATGCAAGCAAACAAGAATTTCAAGAGCAATAGGCTCCTGAGGATTTTCGGAAGATCGAATAGTATTTTGAAGACTATTGTGAAATACTTGAATCAACTGGGGATGAGTGGATACTCGGTAAGTGCGAGAATTATCCGTAGGGGTATTCAGGTGACAAAGAACAGCAAGGTAGTAAGCTCAAAGGATTCTCGGAACAACAGAGAGAATTTCGGGGTATCTTGTAATGACAAGATCAACTGGGAAACATTGTATGAATGGCGAGTATACGTGGTTATCCATAGGAGTTTATCGATGAAAGGGAATTGCAAAAGCGATGAACACAAGTTCTCGGGTTATCAGCGGAGAGTATCTTCAGGGTCTTCACGTGCAGCAGACGATCATCAGTAATAAGGGGCTCTCCGGGTGAAAGTGATAACGAGATCCTAATGTTAGATTTAGCAAAATTCATTTAACCCGAATAGAAGAGATGTCAGAGTCCCAGAGTATAGGTTGAGGAATAAAAGATCCTACTACCACCCAATGGCGACGTGGGCCCGTAAGCCACACAGCCATGTTAGTAAAACAGTTTTCACTGACTAGACTCGACTTCGGCCAAGGAGTTGGAAAGGGGACTCCTACAGGCAGTCGGCTCTGATACCAACTTGTGACGCCTCCGATTTGACCGTACACTAATCATGCACGCAAATGTGTACGATCAAGATCAGGGACTCACGGGAAGATATCACAACACAACTCTAAAACATAAATAAGTCATACAAGCATCATAATACAAGCCAGGGGCCTCGAGGGCTCGAATACAAGTGCTCGATCATAGACGAGTCAGCGGAAGCAACAATATCTGAGTACAGACATAAGTTAAACAAGTTTGCCTTAAGAAGGCTAGCACAAAAGTAACAACGATCGAAAAGGCAAGGCCTCCTGCCTGGGACCTCCTAACTACTCCTTGAAGCCGAACTCCATGTAGAATCATCCTCGGGATCTCTAGCTCCTGGACTCCAGCATCTGGTTGCGACAATCAGGTATAGAAAGGGGAAAAGAGGGAGAAAAGCAACCGTGAGTACTCATCCAAAGTACTCGCAAGCAAGGAGCTACACTACATATGCATGTGTATATGTGTACAGGGGCCATATCAGTGGACTGAACTGCAGAATGCCAGAATAAGAGGGGGATAGC
Organism: Triticum aestivum; assembly: GCF_018294505.1. Lineage (NCBI taxonomy): Eukaryota > Viridiplantae > Streptophyta > Magnoliopsida > Poales > Poaceae > Triticum > Triticum aestivum. The sequence continues at coordinate 331,522,629 of NC_057811.1, read as the reverse complement.
TAGTCCTGTCGAAGACTACGCTTCTGGCCATCTCCATCTTGCAGCATGTAGATGAGAGTAGATTGAAGTCCTCCAAGTAGCATCGTATAGCATAATCCTACCCGGCAATCCCCTCCTCGTCGCCCTGTTAGAGAGCGATCACCGGGTTGTATCTGGCACTTGGAAGGGTGTATTTTATTCAGTATCCAGTTCTAGTTGTCATAAGGTCAAGGTACAACTCCGGGTCGTCCTTTTACCGAGGGACACGGCTATTCGAATAGATAAACTTCCCTGCAGGGGTGCACCACATAACCCAACACGCTCGATCCCATTTGGCCGGACACACTTTTCTGGGTCATGCCCGGCCTCGTAAGATCAACACGTCGCAGCCCCACCTAGGCTCAACAGAGAGGTCAGCACGCCGGTCTAACCCTATGCGCGCAGGGGTCTGGGCCCATCGCCCTATGCACACCTGCACGTTGCGTACGCGGCCGGAAGCAGACCTAGCCCCCTTAATACAAGCGCGAGCTTACGGTCCAATGCGGCGCGCGCCACTCAGTCGCTGACGCCAAAAGAGCTTCGGCTGATACCACGACGTCGGGATACCCATAACTACTCCCGCGTAGATGGTTAGTGCGTATAGACCAAATGGCCAGACTCAGATCAAATACCAAGATCTCATTAAGCGTGTTAAGTATCCGCGAACGCCGACCAGGGCCAGGCCCACCTCTCACCTAGGCGGTCTCAACCTGCCCTGTCGCTCCGCCACAAAGATCCACTTGCGGGTACTCCTACGAGCCGACCCGACTTTAGTCACCACATGTGTCATGTATATAGTATATAAGTATATACCCGTGATCACCGCCCAGGTGATCACGGCCCGATAGTATAGCACAGCAGACAGACAAGAATGTAGGGCCACTGATGGAAAACTAGCATCCTATACTAAGCATGTAGGATTGCAGGTAAAGGTAACAACAGTAGTAGCAAGGATAGGCTATGCATCAGGATAGGATATCGAAAAGCAGTAACATGCTACACTACTCTAGTGCAAGCAGTATAGAGAAGAATAGGCGATATCTGGTGATCAAGGGGGGCTTGCCTAGTTGCTCAGACAAGGAGGGGTCGTCGGTGACGTAGTCGATCACAGGGGCATCAGCATCGTCACGGGGTCTACCGAAGAGAAGAGGGGGAGAAACAGTAAATACATAGCAAGCAAGTGCATAACAGGACAATAGGCAGAGCTAGACGTGTTCTAACGTGGTGCTACACGATACCGGTAAAGGGGGAAGTCAACCGGGAATGTTTTCCCGGTTCCGGACCTGTGTCAGACAGATGACCGGAGAGGGAAAGTTCCATGTTTAGATAGTTAGAGGCATGTGACAGATGAACGGACCGCGTATTCGGATTCGTTGGATTTTTCTGAGCAACTTTCATATATAAAACTCTTTCATCCGAGCTACAGATTATTTTATATGATTTACTAAAGTTTTAGCAATATTTTGAAACTACTATTAATTCAAAAATAATGATTAAAACGCTAGATGCACCCAGCTCTGCGTACACAGAAGTGTACCAGAGGGTGACATGTGGGTCCATGGGGTCCCTGTTGACCAGTCAATGTTTGACTGGTCAACATGGGGGTGGGGCCCCTTGTCATACACATATCTAGTTAATTACTGATTTAACTTAACTAATCCAGTTCATTAGGTTAATTAAGTTAATTAATCACTTAACTAATTAATTAATTAATTTTATTAATATATATTTTTTAACTCCTTTTTTTAGGGGAGGGGCCCCAGCTGCCAGTGGCACAAAGGCCACTGGAACGGGCTAAACGGGCGCATGCGCTTGGGCGTAGCCCGCCCGAACACAGGCGAGGTCGCCGGGCGATGGGGAGGAGCAGGGCGCGCAGGCAGCGGGACGCCGGCGGCCGCGACCGTGGGCCGGCAGGGCGTGGCGCGACGAAGGCCACGTGGCGGCGGCAGGCGTGGGGAGAGCCGCGGCGGAGGCAGGCGGCACAGGGAGGCTGAGCGGCCAGGAGCGTGGAGAGCGAAGCTCCGGCCGCGGCGGCTACGCTCGGGGGAGGGCACCTACGGTGACCGAATCGACGAGGAAGAAGGGGCAATCGAAGGCGCAGCTCACTGTGGTTCTTTAGGCGAGCTCGAGGTGGTCGGGGATGAACCGGAGATGCGCGAATCGACGACGGGGTTGACGACCATGGCGGAGCAGATGACGGCTGTGACGAGCGTACAAGGCCGCCCTTCTCGATTCAACGCACGTAGGCGAAGCAAATGACGGCGGTGAAGCTGCTGATCGTCACCGAGAAGCTCGGGGAGGCTCCGGCGCACGAGGCTGATGACGGCGCGGCCATGGTTTTGCTCGGGCGAGCTCGGGATCGTGTGTGAGATGCGAGGGAGGGGAAAACTGAGGGCCTAGGGTTTCGGCGAGAGAGAGAGCGTCGAGGGCTTGCTCTTATCCAACCCCTCGACCGCAGGATGGCCGACAGCAGCGGCTTCGGTGGCCATGGCGGGGTGGATGGCCGCCACGCCATCCCCTGGTGTACAGAGGAAAAGGATGAGAGGGGATGGGTTGGGCCTTGCACTGTGGGCTTACGGCCCAGACCAACAGTGCGAGCTTTTATTTGCCTTTGATCTTTTCTGATTTATTCTTTCTACTCTGTTTTCTATTTTTAGCTACTGTTTGGTATTTATTTGAGCGAGCAAACGATTTTTGTTTTAGACGAAACTTGGCACATAAATACAGTGCAGTAGCATAGGGCCACCCTCAAAGTTTCATGTGGATCGGGAAAAGTAAGAATATATGTTGGAATTTAAACGACCAAATTAAACGTTTGCTGGCCCACAAAAATATTGCTATGGCCAAATTAAAAACCCAATTTGAGTTGATTTATTCATGACAATTACTTGGGCATTATTTGAAACATCTCGAACATTTTTGCTTTGATATTTGAAAATTTTACTGTTTGCCTATATTTTATATTTTAACTTGAATCGTTTTTGAACTAACTCGAGTTTATCAACGGTAACCGAGGTGACGTGGTACCATCAGCAGAGGTTTACCGTAGCTTGATTATCCGGGCGTCACACATATCCACCAACTTAAGCTGCATAACATCAATAAACGTCATGTACTTACGGTTAATCTTGCATAGAGATTGGAGTTCCAGTCATATTTGAGCGGAAGCATGTATTTCTGCTTGAATTTCAGACTGAAGAAGTCGAACAGATTCAGGCGGCGACTTCATCGAGCTTGTGTCACTGAGTAAGTTTGACACTACATCAAGATGTGACTTCGTGGTTGTATCCCTACCCTCAATATGTGTTGCCTTCTCCTCTGGAATATGTGTTAGAGGGACAAACAATGGGTTCGTCTCACTATCATTGTGGCAGTTCTTCCTAGCAGCAGTGTTGTCACCCTGAAAGAGAAACAAGTAGGTAGATAACAGGTTTTGCACGTATAAGCATCAGCGCTGTCAATTCATCTCATTTGTTTGTCAGAAATAAAGAGACACGATTTAAAATAGCATTAACATAATAGGCATTGCTCATAGTTAAGACGGCAGGAAATGGCATTGTGCAGGAGCGGCCAGCTTCACCAGACCACTGGATTACAGATCAAGAACACAAGCATAGATGTAGTTCTAAACAACGTATAAGCATGAATGGTGAGTGCACTATCAATTTATACCATTTCAGATTGGTAAATAAAGAGACACGATTTAAATAACATTAATATAATATGGCATTGTTCATAGTTGAGACATAGCAGGATATGACATTGTGCTGTTGTTGGTAGTCTCACCACACCACTGGATTACAGATCAAGAACACAAGCATACACATAGTGCTAAAGAAGATAACTTGCTATGTTTAGTTTAATTTAGATGGTACAAATAAGGAACTAGATTGTACAACTAAAGATTGAAATTGAGAAGGACAAACTTATGTTTATGTACTTCTACTTTATAAACTTTGAACAAGCAATTTGATGCAGACGACAAAAATAAACAACATTTGCACTCATAGCTATCCAAATATAAACAACAAAGTTTGAAGGCTCGAGGAGGACAAACTTACATTAGTAGTGAAGACAGGCTCTATAAAGGCCTTGTCCATATTGATGGGGGGGGCAATTCAAGAAGTTTACCGCACACTCTTCTTCAAGAGTATTGCCTTTATTCTACATTTTGTTAAGAGTAAATATAGATGTGAAAATATAGGAACAAATGGCAATTATTTAACTTAAGATGCAGAGTACAAATGTAAATACAGCATACAGGCAGAAGGCACTGACAAGAGCAATGCGGAGCTAAACTTCTTCAGTAACATTGGTTTTATTCAATATTTTGGCAAGAGTAAATGTAGATCTGATGTGTAGAAAAATGGAGGACAAGGGAAAATAAGCTGCAAAGTGTACATGAAGAACTAGCTGACAAATATAAGTACAGTGATGAAGGACAACAGATACTTACAAGAACAATGCAGAACTAAATTTCTTCATAGGCATTGGGTTTATTCTACATTAATTTAAGCATTAATATAGATCTGATAATTTGGAGCGAACAGTGGATAAGCAAGCTATAATGCACAATGATGTCACATAATCCACCAGGTATGAATGTAAGGACAACGATAGGACAATAGGTACTCACAAGAGCAAAGCAGCGACCAGCATAGTTGCGATATCCTAGGTTTTGCGGCGCTGGTTCTATCGCCAATATACGTCGGGTGCTATGTGATTTCTCCGGTAGCACCACCTTTTTCAAGGACTTTGCTTGTACTCCTTCAGGTTCTGCAATCACCCTCTTCCTTTTGGATGTCTGAAACACAAGAACAACATTTGAATGGAAAAACATGGTATGACGACAAATGGAATAGGTGTTGATAATGGATGGGCATGGCATCTTCACATATATCATGAGTAAACTAAGCAGATGGCGGTGCAACGAAGCAAAAGAAATGCAAGACACCTTATGCAAGATATGTGCAACCAATAAAACCTTGCCAAATTAGAACAGGCACCTTATTGGGTGAACAGGATAGGCCATCTGCCTTTGACTCCTTGAGCTCAGAATAGTCATTAGGATCATATTCTGAATACGAATCTATAGGTCGGGAGCATGTGGGTTTCATTGCATCCACAATGGACCTCAATCCCTTGATGCCAAGTTTGTTACCCATTGAACTGTTCCGCAATATTCTTCTGATGTGCGCATTCTTATATTCATTGTGATTACGTACAATATCTGTAAAGCATGAAAACACAAATAGTAGTGAGATTATCTTTGTAATGCAGAGGATATTGTAATATAATAGAGGCTCCCTGTAAACCCTTGTGTGCTATCACTGGATTCTGATGAGAGAGCCCATGTGTGCTGTAATATGGTGAGTAGATTAATATAATCTGGCACAACTACACAAAAAATAAGCTCCCTGTTGGGGGCCCCAGATGTAAGGATAGTTGGCAGACGATAGGTTCATAATATACCGTATAGAAAGTTTATTGCCAAACCATGATAACGAGAGCGCAGAGCCAGTAGGCAGATCGTAGTGTAGATAATAGGGTACACCATAACCACCATAAATAAATCGGGAAAGCGGAACTGGCTGGAAAACATAGGGTTTTGCCGCTACTAATATGCAGCCTATCGATCACCTACAGGCCAGCTCTATTCATCTGAAGGCGCACAACTGTTACTATCAGTTTAGTCTATCAAAGACCAGCGCGGCTCCCACCATTTCCGGGGTATTATGGCAGACCAACTCGAAGTGCGAAATCATTTAGCAGAACCGGCCCAATAGAGGTGTCAACTGCAGATGTCCCTGCTCCCCTTCCTGACAAGGAACATACTGTGCTTACTAAAGAAGAACAGAAGAGGAACATGTTAAAGAACAGAAGATGAAGCATATTCTACATGTCTGCATGCAAGTCGCGTGACTTTTGTCACTTGGGTCAATCGACCATTTCAGGCGGTTGGATGAAGATCCTACGTCTCCTAACCCTTCTTCTTCCTCGTCTCTGATTCTTCCCATACAGAACACTGCACGGGCCGCCGACCGAACCACCGGTCGCCATCGCCTGTGTTCCTCCGCCACCCCCACCCCACCCCGCCCCCACCCGTGTCGAGTTTTCTTCGTTCGGCGAGGCCCCACCACCGCCCCCCACAACCACTGTCCCCACCCGAGCCCCTTCCTCCGCACCGGCGAACTCTGGCGAGCTCTCAAAAATCGACTGACCCAATTTTGAAATTTAGTCTACTGTCATTTAACTAGTGTGGAATATAAAAGGGGAAAACCATAAGCATTGCGAGTATAGTGTTGAGCGTGCCATGGCGGATCTGAAGGTGCAAACCGGACAAAGGCAACTTCGCAACCAATGTTTGCTTTCAACTAGCAAGTAAGTGATGGACAAGAAATCAGAGTAAAGCAGTGGCGATCTATTTTCTTGCTGCGATAAATAAGTTGAGCAGATACGAAAGAGTACCGCCTCTGGTGCGGCGCCGTGTATGCATCTGCTGAGAATTTGACGGTGTTGCGGTAGCAATGGCTGTCGGCGGCGTGGAAGCAGATCTAGGAGGGTAGACGGTGGCGGCGGGGCGCGGTGGACGAGACGGTCGTAGGAGCGGCGCCGGCAAGGTGGACGACGGCGGGGATGAAGCGAGAGGACGGGATGCAAGGATCCCGGTCCGAAGCCGTGGATGAGAGAGGTCGATCTCTTGTAATGGCCGACGGCGTCGGGGTATCAGCTCCGGCATGGTGGAGGAGGACGGCGGTGGATGGGGTGGCGGACGGAGGAGGCTGGGGTGGAGAGGGTGTTTTGGCGCCCACGGAGTACGAATGGGGAAATGGAGGGAGAGAGGAAGGGGGAACCATGTCTTCAGGGCGCGCTTGTCTCAAATGCGAGGAAATTTACAAACTTAGCCCCCGTTTAAAATTTCCTACATCACAGCAATATTAGTCGGTTGGGGATAGGACGGTAATCTCGCATACACCGAATATTTGCCGACGAGAGTTTGTTTTTGGCGCCCACCGTGTATGAATCGGGGAGGGAGTCGATTTCGGCCGAGGAGACACTGTGTTTTGGCGCCCACCGTGTATGAATCCGGGTGAGAGGCGGTTATGTCACGTTTGAGTGAAATTACAAACCTACCCCTATCGAAACCTATAGAAATCGAGCCGATAGGCTTTGCGTGTCAGGGATAGGCAGTAATTTCCATCTCGCAGATTTTGGTTTCGGGCGGTTACTGCGACTTTCCCCGCTTCGTTCAAATTTTTGCAGAGCAAGAGTGCACGTTTACCGTGCCAACTCAATTCGAATCCAGTTTGTATTCTATTTTTGTTCGGGCAGGATCCATTTGCGATTGGAATAAAATTCTATATACATCATTTTTTATATATACTTTCAAAAGCACAACACCCTTTATACATAAATATGGTTTACAAATGGCATGATCTCAGATTCATAAGGCTGTATCCATCTTAATTTGGATTTCCAAATATTTGAAACCACTTTATGTTGAAATCCAATGTATGCATTCCTCGCTAACTGTCTCCAATTAATGTGTGTTTCATGCGGTTTTTTTACTTCTCAAACATGTATAATGTGTTTCACACACGCAACATATAGTGTAATCCCGTTTAGACATTAATTGCATATAAATCATGCATTGTCTCTAATTAAAGAATCTATGGATCACTAATATTGATAAACTATATAACATTACACGTGTCCCCAAATTCAAATGAATATGCATGTTTCATACACCAATTTGCGTTATGATATTATCGATGTCGTGATCTCCAGTTTAAATATTTGAATCCCCTTTAATCCAGATATTCGTCTCATATAGCTATCACTCATGCTTATATAGGAGTATCTCTCTAGACCTATACGTGTTCATCGTCTCTCGGGTATCTCTCGTGCTACCTGTATGTCGACAATGATCTTTTATCTTCGCAACACACTGACGGTACTCTCTCCCTCGACCTTCATCACTCTATCTCTCTCTAAGTATATCTCGCTCCCTGCTATGTGTCTCTAACTATGATTCTCCATGTGAAATCTCTTTCTCTCACACAAACACAAACTTCGTCTCCCGGGGTCTCATTTCTCTCTACTATTCCCCTGTGTGCCACTCGCACACCCCCTCTCACACAGAGATGTCTTTCGCTCCTTAGATATGAGAAGCTACGACTCTTCCTCTTAAATATCTCTTTCTCACACACAAACACAAACTCTGTCTCCCAGGGTCTCATATCTCTCCACCATTCTCTTGTATGTCGCTCACACACACTCTCTCTCCCTAGAGATATCTTGCGTTCCCTCATATGTCTCTCTAGCTATCACTCTCGTTGTGAAATATCTTTCTCTCTCGCAAACACAAAACTCCGTCTCTCAGGATCTCATTTCTCTCTGATATTTGTTTGTATGTGACTCACATGCACACTCTCTCTATCTCTCTCACACCCACACACATAACTAAGCCTTCTGATCCACTCGACTCCTATCTCTAACACACACTAGCTAGCTAGCATCTTTATCTTTCTATTTATCTGTTTCTCCATCAACCTTCTTTCTCGCCCTCACTCTTGCTTCCTATCACGCACACTATATATGTTTCTCTCTACATGCAGTCAAGTCCCTCTTTTTATCTTTCTCACACACACACATAACTTCACCCTCTGAACCACCCGGCGGTCATCTCCAACACTCAAACTAGCCGATGTCCCTCTATCTAGCATCTCTATCTCTGTATCTATCTGTAGTTTCTTCGTCAACATTTCTTTCTCGCACGCACTCTTGCTTCCTATCACCCACACTATATATGTCTCCCCATACATGCATTTATATGTTGATCTCTTTTGCACAATCGTTGTGTCTCGCTCCCTCTGCTCGCCATAGATGCATGCTCCAGCCCACACCACTATGTCTTAAAGACAAAAACACATGCTTAATTATCGAGCCTTCTTCCCTGCACTCTCACATGCATGCATATTGTCATACCGATCTCTCCCATATCGTTGATCTTATGACTTACATCTTCTTTCTTTCATCTCGATCATGCTCGCGTGCACACACACATCCCACGTATACATGTATACCTCTCGCACATGCATGTTCAAGGTCTCCTATGTCTCCATACATAGTTAATTACCCTCAACCCTAATGCCAAATCGAATCATTCTCTTCTTGTGTGCACATAACTTCCGCCTGGATGGGTAAAACACACACTCACACTTAACAATCTCCCCCCTCTCTCACTCTTCTCCTATATCCCTGAAACCAATAAGACCATCCCTTCGTTTAATTCCCGCCTACATGCACCATCGACATATAGTAGTCTTCCTCGGTGTCTCTCTAACAAACACGTTCTCTCGATGTCGACTCCTCTCACGCGCACACGCCTTCTCTTCCCTCTCTACGGGCCTTTTCTCTCTCGCACCCCCTCGTTGGTGGCCCCTGTCATACACTATGATGAAGCCACGCACACTTAAATTACATCCGCCACCGAGGACCCCGCATCACACACACACACGCACCCCCCCACACACACACTAAGACTCCATCTCGCACACACATGCTCTAGGCGGAGCATTTGTTCCTACCACCCTTCGTCCAACCTTACCCGTATGATAAGCAATCACCTTAATTTACTTGTATAACATGGACAAATTCCACTTTACTTTAGTAGTTAGCAAACTTATCATCTCTACTCTTATAAAAAAACGAGTTGGTGATGATGGTGTGCCTGCCATCTTGTAATATAGACCGTCCGATCTATATCTGACGGATAGAAAGCAAACTATGACAATTTTACAAAAGATACCTGCACCTCTCTCCACATTTACAGACAAGGCCTTGCCTCGTTCATCGTCCTTATCTCCCACAACCTCATTGCTGTGCAATTAAAAAAGGAAGTCCGTGGAACAATCTAGCATGGTGGCCGCTGCCGCCTGCCGGCGCCGTCCATCCCCATGCCTCCGCCCAGTCCGACCACCAGTCACCACCACGCTCCACTCCTCCTCACCTTATCTCTCTTCTTTCATTTTTTCGATGAAAATTGTCGAGATACCAGTTTTCCGATAAAATTCTCGAGATATCATTAGTTTTTACACATGGGATTACTCCTGCATGGGTCAATCACAACAGGTGTTTCGTAAACAAATGCATATTGATGTTCCGTGCAATGCACGAGCATCTTGCTAGTAATTATATAACGCAAATCATGAGCAGGAAGTGACATTTTTTTACACAACCACGTTAACATGGCCACGTAAATCACTAGCTAAAGTGCAATACCATTATACTTATATCCCGATGCAAAAGGTTGAGTACATGTCCGAAGAGTAGAGTCGCACACACGCACTCTGTCTCTCAGAATCTCTCACACACACAAGTTACGTGACACCCACTTAAGCAGACACGCATGTTACAATTTGTGCACCCCGCGGGTACACGTGATGGTGCGCATTTATTTAAGCCAGACGGCGAAGCCGAACAGTAGCTGCATTTATTCCCCTCCCGTGGCCTCTTCTCTGGTCGCCGTAGCCCGGTAGCCATGGCCCGGCCAAGCGGCGCTTTAATCTGGAAATTTGAGTGGTCATGCATGCATCTTTTTGTGCTAGCACTCCTATGTAAGGGTTGACCGATCGCTTCCCGCGGACGTGCGCGGGCAGTGGAAGAGGAAGGAGAAGGGAAGCGGGCTATGGAGTAACATTTTTTACCACATATTTCTTAGGAAACTGAGTGCAATAATTGAGTAGTTTTGCAAACTACCAGTACTACACCTGAAACGGTTCAAAACCAATACCACCACCACGCCCGCGTCGGACCGGCCTGGCCGACCCAACCCCCCTCCCTTGCTGGCGCGCGCTTCCCGCGTGAAACGGTCAGCATCGCCCCGGAACGTCAGTGCCGCATTAATGCCTGGCCAGAGCGGAGGCGACCTCTCACTGGCGCCGGCTTTGAAGCAGCGCGACGGCCGAGAGAGCGCCGCTTCCCGGTGCACGCGACTGCTCCGCGTCGAGGCTGGCCATAGTTTGGATGAGTCTCCATCGTGGGGAGCCACACTAACTGCGATGATATGGACTCCCGTTGCCCACAGTTATGGATCGTTCCATCTACACGTGGGACTGGAACTACGAGACGGACATGTACCCAGGAGTGGACGTACGAACCTGAGTAATGTAGCGCAGTAAGTGAAGTAGAAAGGCACAAATAGTATGAACATGTGTGGCATATAGGCATTTGTCTCTTACTACCACTAAATGTTGTGCGTGCAATGCCCGGTGATGTTATGGAGTACGTGCCTAAGTACTCTACTACTACTATATTAATTGGAGGCACATATTAGGTTTTATATTTGTTTACGTGTATGCCCCGAGACCTTCCAACTAGATGTGTCTTTCTCTCCGGGTCGCACTTTGTATCGTTCATACCACTAGTACTACTACGTGTGGTCTCCGACCCAGAAGTGGAGACGCTCTACCACGCTGTTCATGTCCCACTCCTTTCGCTGACGTGTGGGACATCCAGCACGTGCCGTGTTTGGCACTCCTTCGTCGTAAGAGTTGAAACGCTAGCATTCATCAGAAATAAAAAATAAATATAAATCAGCAGTGATACTATACCACGCGGTTTCCTTGCTCCTCGATATCAGAAAGAATACTTCCGTTTGCCGACATGTGGGACGTCGACCATCCTGGTCCACTTGCTGTGCCCGCAGAACTCCAAGGGAGAGTCACCCCGGTCGTCGCGCCGCAGTAATTACTAATGAGCCGTCAAATCACAGGCCCAACCTTTCCACTGTGAAGTTGCTCGGACGAAGGAACCATCATGACTTCGTTGAATTCCGCTTCTTGAAGAAAACTATTGTACCAGCAGTACTGCTACCTACAGTAGTTACTCCAGCAGAGGCCTCCTTTGGTTCATAGGATAGGAATTTTATAGGAATATGAAAATCATAGGAAGTGAGATGACATGCATCTCAATTCCTATAGAGAAAGAGATGCCATTTGATGCATAGGATAGGAATTTTTCCATTGAGTCTAGGCTAATGTACTGGTAATTTGCTCTAAAAACTACAGTAGTAACTAGTAGTACTGGTACATGCTCGTAATTAATTAAACAAACGTACGGGCGACATAGAAACACACACTAACTACTAGTACTACTACTTCTCACATGCTGGCCAGACGCCATCGTTCTCCTTCCCGGCTTTGTCGGCGACACCCCACCGTGCTTGGATCTCCGCCGACCTCTCCGCAGCAGCGCGTGCGTCCTCTTCTTTCTTGCGGCGGCGGGCCTCTCTTTTCTTGAGTGCTTTCTGAATTTTCCGCTCCCTCTATGCGGCTTTGGCTGCCTCTTGCTCTACCGCCCATTCGGCCTTGGCAGCTTCAAATTCCGCCCACATAGGTGTGAGGTCGCGAGCGGCGATGAACTCGACACGACGGGATGCCATCGCTTCCCTACCATTCTGTGTGCGGTCGTGGGCGGCGAGGAACTCAGCGCGGCGGGATGCCATCGCTTCCATACCGGTTAGTGTGCGGTGCGGTGGCATGAACGACGCTTGGTGACAGCTCTGGGGTGGAGTGGGCGGACAACCGTAAAGTGCATTGGTTTGTCAAGAGCTCAAGGACAGAAGACGAAGGAAATTTGGATTCCCCTTCAATCCTGGTCATTTATTACCGAGTAAAATGCATTGGCGGTCATCGAACTTGTCTTGATAGCTCACTTTGAACATTGTATACGAGATATGGTGATTATACGGTCACTGGCTCAGCGTATAGCTCCGTATTTGTCTGGTTGACCAGTCAAACAGTCCGCATGCGCCTCATCAGCTCGTGTTCTTTATCTATCTATCTATGCGGGCCTACCTATCAGTGGAGAAATAAATAAAAACAAAAATTATGCGTATGTGAGGAATCAAACCATGGACTCGTCGCTGCAATGCACACCCGTCAGCCAAATGAAAATGAAATACTTTGCGTTAAATGCACAAACGGATTTTTTATATTATATGCGATGCACACATTAGCGCACACCATCCATAGAGGCAAGTAGCATGTACGCGTGTAGACAGCCAGACACTCACGCTCACACTGACAAACCATGCTAACGCATGCTCGTCGGCCTCTCAATCAAAGTCCTGCTCATGGCGCTACGCAAACGGCGAGCCCGTCATCTGCGCGCCCCGGCGGTGCGTGACATTACTGTTTAGACGTTTGCTGGAGGCCTCCGCGAACACCGAGCATGTATTCACCTGGCTCAACACCAACGGTCATACTCATGACTCGGCGCCTTTCTCATGTATATCGTCCATCACAATGACAATCTATAAAACAGCCTAGCTAGAGAGGGTACTATGGTACGGAGTATGTACTATCGTGAGCAACCGATCACAGTGCCACTGCACACGAGTGTGTGTCTGATCGATTCGTCCATTATTCGTAAGTTATGCATGGTTGTGTGGTGTCTAATGGTGGTCATCGAAGGCTAGCTGGCGACAAGAGCGGTTGTATGGACGCCTGGTTGTCAATACGTGCCGCATACGCTTCAAAGGCTCGTCATCCATGAGTTCACATTTTACCACCACGCCAGCGTCTGACCGCCCTGGCCTACCGAAACCCCTTCCATCGCTAGCGCGCACTTCCCACCTGAAACGGTCACCGTCTCTCCAGAACGACAATGCCGCATTCACCGGACTTAACTGCAGGTGCAGTTGGTGTGTCACTGACATGCGGGCCAGACGCCCGTTGGGCCCACATGTCAGTGATCCAACGCACCTGCGGTTAAGTCACTGAAGCAGCGTCCGCATTCACGCCCGACGCGACCTCTCACTGGCGCCGGCATTGCAGCAGCGCGACGGCCGAGAGAGCACCACCAGCGCGGCATCCCGGTGCAAGCGACTGTTCCGCGTTAACGACACCACGACTATCCTTCCGTCCACCGCCCACATTAATGTCACGCAGCTGTCGACGAACCTACTCCGGTGTCAGCCGTCCATCCATCTGTCGCGGCTCATTGCCATTCGTCCGCTATATTAACTTGACCCCAGCTCCCAACCATAGCCAAAGACCCACACTCATTCTCCTCCGGTCCCTTCCTTCTGTCGGCACCACTCCAACGATGGCCTCCTGGCGCTCCAAAGCTCTCTTGGACGTACTGTCGCAGGAGCAGATGAAGGACATCGGCGGTTCCGCTCCGGGCGCGCTCCAAAGCTCTCTTGGACATACTGTCACAGGAGCAGACAAAGGATATCGCCGGCTCCCCCCCCCCGACCGCCCTCCGCCGCCACGACCACGAAGCCGGCGCACGTGTGCGGGCATAGCCGAAAGCGAGGAAGAGTAGTACACGGTAGGTCGCCGCCACTCTGGTCCCAGGAAGGCCACCGCTCCTCCACTCAGTTGACGCCAAGCTTGGCGGGATAAACATCGGCGGACGATTAGCCGCTTGACGGCGACGTGGAGGCGGAAATATTCAGAACCTTGTGCTCCGGAGGAGGAGGTTATCAAGGCGGATGAGGAGGAGGCAAAGGCAATGGCTGACTTTCTCGGGTTCATGGCCGGACATGGTGGTCGGGAGCCGGCGATCGTTTAGATTAGGTTTACAGTAGGTTTTAGTATGGTTTGTGTGAAATATGTAATGAATTTCATCCAGTTTATAGGAAAAGTTTTCCAAATGTAACGAATTTCATCCGGTTAATTTGAAATTTGCTTTGTTTGCATGAATTTCATCCGGTTAGTTCATATAGTTGTCGAAATGTATGTGGGCAGCATTGGATGGCATCCATCAGTGTCCTCGGACAGATGCCGGTGTAAATTTGAGGGCCAGCGCTGGAGATGCCCTAACTATCATGCTATAATCGCTAACAGTGCTCCATTATTTCGCAGGGAACAGTTATCCCTCGATCAAAATCAGATCCGCCGTGTTTCGCACTCCTCCCACGTAAGAGTGTAGACTCTTGCTTACATAAAAATGGAGCAAGTGGACGACACTGTAGCACGTCATATCACTCAAACTAGCCCGCCTAACGCGCGGGAAAGCACCGCCCTCGTCGTTTTGTTCTGGATTTCTATGATCGATCGCACGAAAATGTTACGCTTTGCAAGTTCAAAAGGAAAAGGCGGCACACTTACGACTCGTACGCGTCGCACCCCCGACAGTCTGGCTCGCACGCCACTCACCAGAGGGGACACACGTTGTCTTGCATTTTCACTGACATGTGGGACTGCAATTGAATAAACCGTCGATAGACAAAATCTAATCGCTCGGCGGGCGTCGGCTGAGAAGAGAGAGATGGGGGAGGGAGAAGAGATCGCCCGCCCGCCGCACACGGACCCCAAGAAATATATATGGTGATAATGTGAGGTGGGCCATGCGGGAGTCCGAAGTGCTTCCAAGCCCGCTTCTTACCGCCCTTCCCCACCAGAACCCCCCACCCCACCACCTCCCCGTGCGCACTCCCCCCTCAGACGCCAGCTGCCCACATTCATAGCAAGTAGTACCAGTAAAATTCTGGGCTATAAGGGCATGTACAATGGTTGATAAGATAGTCTTATCATAAGTCTTGCATGTAATTTAGAGATGACAAAAAAACATGTGTACAATGGATCATCTCTTAGCCTTATCTTCAATAACTAGTTATTCCTAAAAACATGGTGAAACATATTATGCTAAGAGATCATCTCTTGTCTTCTCTTAAATAAGAGAAGACAAGCCTTTTCTTATGATTTCTCTTTCCTCCACCTCATCATTTATCCTATGTGGCATCCCTAGAATAGAACCATTGTACATGCCCTAAGCCCGCTTATGTGGAGGAGAGAGAGGCACTGACAAAGTCAAGGAGTGGGATCTACAGGTGCCCGTCTCTACACGTGCTCCTAGGTATAAAAAGTAATTCTATAAAAAAGAGGCATAAAAAATTTGTGTCTAAAAAAATAGAGGTAAAAAACATTTGAGAGGAAATAGATAGAGAGAAAGTGAGAAAAAGTTGTAACCTTATAGCCAACCTTATAGTCAACACTATGGTAGTATTACATGAGGAAGGAGGGAGTGGTGCACATGCCAAGTTCACTAGGCTGCCGTGTTTCACACTCCTCCATCGTAACAGTGGAGACAATAGCTTTCATAAAAAAAAACAATGAATACTCGTTGCTCGTCCACTATATCGGAAAGAATACTTTCATTCGCCGACATGTGGGACGTCGACCATCTTGGTCCACCTACCATGCACAAAATTATCCTGGTCCACCCCGGCCGTAGCGCAGGCCCAACCTTTCCCACTATAAGTTGGTCGGACGAAGGAACCATCATGACTTCATTGAATTCCGCTTCTTCAAGAAAATTTACTGTACCCGTAGTACTGCTACCACACGCGAAGACTGGACGGCACTGTACCACGTCATATCACTGAAACCCACTAGGCCAAACCAGCCCGCCTAAGATTTGTACTCCCTCTGTTTCAAAGTTAGTAGTACAAAGTTGAGTCATCTATTTTGGAACGGAGGGAGTACGTCTTTGTACTGCTATGATTTTGTGTTGTACGTCTCTTTACTTTTGCTACGATTTTCCTACCCTATGAACCAAATGAGGCCTGAATGTATCCGTGTCGACTATTGTCTGATCGATCACTAAGCCTACAATTTTAGGAGCTTGGGCTATTGGCCGATCGACGATGGATCAGTATAAGCATACCACGAGCTCATCAGCCCCAACGTTTCTCTTCGGTGAGTGTTTTGCAAGTACTATGGCTCGCACAATAGCTAGCCTACTAACAGCAAGAATCATCAAACAAGCCTTGCTGATATGATAAACAGTTCAAACTTACATCTAAGCATGCCATATATTACATCAAAAGCTGGTGAGGATACATCTGTTTCCACAACTCGGAGAGGGTTCACATGATTCACTATCAAACAAAAGTAGCAAGTACCGCCCACACAAGACAGTGCACTAGCCCTAAGATGGTTTGATAACACGCATCGTTTTGGTAATTAAACACAATGCAAACTACCCTGAAGGATTAGCGTGACCAACTATTTCTTGTCATCGATCTCTCGGGCAATGAGCACAGCATGGACAGCAGCATGGGAATCGAGATCTGGGGCGATGTCCACCGCGACATCGGAACGATCTCTGGGGCGATGTCCACAGGATGGACAGCAGCATCGGAATCAATCTCCGGGACGATGTCAACAGGACGGACCGCGACATCGAAAACGATCTCTGGGGCGTTGTCCACAGGACGGGCCGCGACATCGGAATCATCAAGGACGTCCACCGACACCTACACAACCCTAACATATTAGCAAGCACATTGCAAATAATCAAAAACCACAACTATGGTAAGCCATTATTTTTTACCTTGTGCAGCTCACCGGGGGATCCCATCCCTCCGGGGGCCATCTCCTTGTCCTCGATGGGGGCCATCACCTTGCCAGGGGAATACTGCTTCTCAACGGCGACTATCTCCTCAAACTCGGCCTTGAGCCTCGCATAGGTGGCCATTAGAGTTTCTGGGGTAGGCATGGTGGGGCCCTTGCTGTTCTTCCAACTTTTTTTGAGGAGTTCGTCCGCCAACGTCGTCAACTCTTTGGCCAGTGCTTGTTTCTTGGAGTTCTTCGTCTCCATGGGTTGGCCCGCCAAGATCTCGTTGGTTGGTGCTCGCTTCCTGGAGAGCGCTGTCTCCAGTGGGTTGTCCGCCGGTAACTCTTTGCCTAGTGCTCCAGGATCCATCAATGAACTGACAAACAAAAAGCAATCGAAATGAACCACAATTGCAATGAAAACGGGAAAAGAATAGGCTGTGAGAATCGGTCGGTGCTTCGCAAAAAGAAGATTCCTGGAATGAAAATATAGTAGCATCACTGATTCGCCCACCTTTCCTTCGTTGGTACAAAAGAAAAATGGCAGAAGTGAGTAGCCTGGAGTGAGGTTTTCTTCAAGAAGGGGAGAAAGGGCTTCAACGAGCGTTCCAGTGAAATGATGGTTGCTTCGTCCAGTCCAACTTCGAGGCCACTTTAACACTGCTGGTAAAGGTGTGGGTTTTGTGATATGATGGGTCATGACGGCCACACCGGGGTGACCGGTGAGTCTCGACTATAGCACCTCGCTGTGATTTGGTGGATGGCACGCGTGACCGGATGCTTTGTGATATGCTTTGATGCTTTGATGTTTGGTAGGGTGTATGAAGGGTGCATGAGTCCACACTAGATTAACACAAATACACTAGGAGCATGCCATGCATGAAGAGGGGTGCTGGGATGAGCATGCTCGAAGAGGGAACAACTATGCTGAGATGAGAATGCAACCAAACACACTGTGGCGAGCGTTCGCAACTGCCACGTTCAGGTTGTGCTTGGCTCTTCGCCTCTTCGAGAAGACTGTCGGTGTCAAAACCGGCGGATCTCGGGTAGGGTGTCTCGAACTATGCGTCTAAGGTCGATGGTAACAGGAGACAGGGGACATGATGTTTACCCAGGTTTGGGCCCTCTCTATGGAGGTAATACCCTACTTCCTGCTTGATTGATCTTGATGAATATGAGTATTACGAGAGTTGATCTACCACGAGATCGTAATGGCTATACCCTAGAAGTCTGCCTGTATGACTATGGTAATGGGTATCCCCCTCCGGACTAAGTCCTCCGGTTTATATAGACACCGGGAGGATCTAGGGTTACACAAGGTCGGTTACAAAGAAAGGAATCTACATATTCGGTCGCCAAGCTTGCCTTCCACGCCAAGAAGAGTCCCATCCGGACACGGGTGCAGTCTTCGTATCTTCACAGCCCATCAGTCCGGCCCATGGCTAACAGGCCGGACGCCCGAGGACCCCTTAGTCCAGGACTCTCTCAGTAGCCCCCGAACCAGTCTTCAATGACGAGGTGTTCGTCTCATAGATTTTATTCGGCATTGCAAGGCGGGTTCCTCCTCCGATGACCTTTAAGTAATGTAGTTGTCGATGTTCTGGGAACGGGGGTCCCCAGACTTGCCTGCCTGCGGCCCACAGCATGGCCAAGCCAGCAGGCCGTACGACCCATCTTCATCAACAAGGCATCCAAGACCCTCGTGAGGGTCCAAGCTTCGCGAGGCGGACAATGCAAGACCTCCTCTGGAGTAGCCTAACTAGACAGGCTCGCGAGGAGCGGAGATATCAAGGCAGGGCAAAACCTCACGAGGCCCCCGTGACGTGAGCCATGACGAACGGCACCAGGCGGGCGCCAGCGCGCGCAGCGTCCTTATTTCCTCTTTGGTGATAAGGAGGCCAGTGTAGGCGAAGAGTACCGAGGCATCAGGCAAAGGTTGCTATATTGGTGCAACAAGACCAAGACCAAGAGGACGGCAAGACGGAGGTCATCGTGGAGCCCAAGACGGCGTCACCACCAGAGCTTTTCGCAGGCGAAGACCGCTTTTGTCAGGATAGCTTGTACTAGCTGTCCCCCTTCAAATTCGCCCGCCATTGTTGGCTCCCTTCCCGCTCGATATTTGGGAAGAGGACCAGGGCCTCTATAAATAGGTCTAGCCACCACAGTAGGAGGCATCGAATCCTCACCCGCACAAGTTCGACAAGCACAAGAGCGCCTCAACCTCAGGAGGCTGTTCTTCCTTTGTACTGTTCATCATCAGGCCAAGAGGCAATCCACCACCACCACACTGGAGTAGGGTATTACACCACAATGGTGGCCCGAACCAGTATAAACCTCGTGTCTCTCTGTGTTGCGAGTTCGTCAAGTTCGTCCGCGAGATCCTTGCGAGCTAGGGCGTAGATCGGTAGGAGGGAAAGACTTCGCGCGCACCCCAGTGTTCAAACCTCAAGGGTCTGCCGGAACCCCACATCCGACCTTTGGCGCACCAGGTAGGGGTGCGCCGTAGCTTCCCTTCCATTAGTTCGTCGCTCCGTCGCTCCATCGTCTCCATGGCGGACGCTCGTCGTGCTCGAGCTGAGCGTCGGGCTGCCCTCACCGCCCGCGTCGCTCAGACGGCTCCCGTCGGTGGGCCACCTCGTCGTTCTCCATCTCCCGCCGCCAACGCTGCCACCGGCCCGGCGGGGAACGAGCAGCAGGCGTCCTCGCTGCATCCTTCGGTGCGGCAGGACGGCCGCACCGCTACTCCATCACTGACCCCTGCCGGTTCTTTGTCCCACACGCACCGCGCTCCCATGGAGGCACGGGCCGTGCTCCTCGCGGCGAATGAGCTCCTGCGTTACCGCCCCGTCGACGACCTCTACGAGGAGTGGCTCGACCGCGTCGCCGAGCTCATCCGCGCTGCAGGGGGCTCTCCGGCGCCGTCCCACTCTATGCCTCCCCTCAACCAGCCGCGGGCGACGGGGCTCATGGCATGCCTCCACCGCCTCAGCCCCAAGATGGAGCCTTGGCACCAAGGCGCGCGGCTCCGAGGCGTGATCCACCACGCCCGGCGCCCGTGCGCGAAGAGAGAAGCTGCCAAGAAATTCCGCGGCCGCGAGAAGCTGCACCTGCGCTCCCCGCGCCACCTCGTCAAGACCGCGCACCGCCCACAGCGGCGCAGCGCGGACCCCGCCAAGAACAAGCTCCTCCTCCGAAGCGGGCCCCGGCAACCATGGCTAGTTGCCGCGCCTTCACCCCCGAGCTGCGTAGTGTCGCCTGGCCAGGCAAGTTCAAGCCGGATCTGCCTCCTCGCTACGACGGCACCGCCGACCCCGCGGAGTTCCTGCAGCTCTATGAGCTGAGCATCGAAGCGGCCAACGGTGACGAAAAAGTCATGGCGAACTGGTTTCCGATGGCACTCAAGGATGGAGCCCGCTCCTGGCTCCTGAACCTGCAGCACGGCTCGATCTCTTCCTGGGACGAGATGCGCGACCGCTTTGTCGCCAACTTCCAGATCACTCGTGACCGCCCGCCGGCCGCAGGTGATCTACGCCGCATCAAGCAACAACCAGGAGAGACACTCCAGAAGTACATCCAGCGCTTCAACAACACCCGCATCAAGATCCCCAAGGTCACGGACGAGGCCATCATCTCCGCGTTTTCCGACGGCGTCCGTGACGTCAAGATGAAGGAAGAGCTCACCATCCACGAGGATCTCTGCACCTCTCAGGAGCTGTTCAACCTGGCGACCAAGTGCTCAAGAGCAGAGGAGGGGCGCCTTTCTCTCCTCGAGCTGCCAGCCGCAGGAGCGGAGGAGAAGAAGGCCAAGGCCAAGGACGTGAAGCGCAAGGAGGCGGTCGTGCTCGCAGCGGAGCCCGACACCAGGCGGGGCAGAGATCGGCCCGAGTCATCCAAGAACGGCCGACCGTTCTGCGCCTTCCACAACCTGAACACCCACAACACCAGCGACTGTTAAGAGCTCAGAGCCATACGGGAAGGACGCTACGGTCGACGCCCCGAGTGCAACGACCGGGGCTACGGCCGCGGAGGAGGACGTGGAGGCGGACGCTGGGACGACCGTGGCCCGTGCCAGGAGTGGCGCGACCGGCCTCGCGAGGACCGCTGGTAGGACCAACCTCGCGAGGGCGCCTGGAGGGACCCGCCTCGTGAGGATCGCCCCCAGGGCAACACCGGTCTTCCCCCGCTGCCACCACCAAGAAGGAACAACGACCACCACCAGGACGAGGGGGCTGGGGGCTTCCAGGAGCCGCGTGCGATCGCCTGCATCTTGGGCGGTGCCCAGGCCCCAGCCTCTCAGCGCATCTTCAAACAGTTCGCTCGCAAGGTGAACGCAGTGCTCCCCAAGCTCAAAGCCAGGCGCCCGCTCAGGTGGTCCCAATGTGCCATCACTTTCAACTCAGCGGATCAGCTCAGGTGCGCAGCCACCGCTGGCGCCCTCCCTATGATGTGTTCCCTAGTCATCAGCAATGTGCAGGTCACCAAGACCCTCATCGACGGCGGCGCAGGGCTCAATGTCCTGTCCGTCGACACGTTCGACAACCTCCAAGTGCCATATGAACAGCTCAAGCCCACCAAGCCTTTCTCAGGAGTGACCGATGGTTCCACCACACCGATAGGGCAAGTCCGCCTGCCTGTCACCTTCGGGGAGCGCAAGAACTACCGCACCGAGCTCATCGACTTCGACGTCAGGCACATCCGCCTGCCGTACAATGCCATCCTCGGGTATCCAGCCCTGGCCAAGTTCATGGCAGTCACTCATCACGGCTACAACGTTCTCAAGATGCCAGGAAGTGGAGGAATCATCACGGTCCCGTGTAAAGAAAGGGATGCGGTGTGCTCCCTCGAGCGCGCCTTTCAAGCCGCAGCAATCGACGACCCCGACAGCAGAAATGAAGGCCCTCCGGAGGCCATCCCCAAGAAGAAGCAGCCGCGCCGCGCAGGACCTCAGGAGGATGGCGCCACGGAAGGGGCCTCGTCAGGATCAGCGCCTGCTCCAGGGGCGCCTCCGTCCATCGCATAGGAAGGCGCGCCCGGCGCCCCTCTCGGGCAGGGCTCGGGGGCTCTCTTCTGGAGGGCCTCATACCTTGCCAACCTCACGAGGGAGGCGCTTGGGCACCACTTGGAGCGTGCTTCGCGGCACGTGTCCCTCAGGAGAGCACAGGGCAAGGAGTGCCCACCACCCAGGAGTTCATCACCAAGACCACTCAAGAACTGCAAGATGCAAGGGCCATGCGCGGCGACCGCCGCTCACGAGGCGCAGCTCCGCATCCTGGCGAGGATGCTGGGCTGCATGTCTGCATCGACGTCCTCGGGCTCAACAGGGCCGCATCTTAGGAGCGCTTCTGGCCATCGCGTGTGGTCCGCTGCGAAGGTCCACCACACAGCTACGTTCGCATGCCCTTCGGCCTGCCGACCGTGGCGTCGGCCTATCAGCGCAACATGCGGCGAGTCCTGGCGGCTCAGGAGGCCAGGTACCACGCCGTCCTGGAGGAGATGGAGACGGTCTTCAGGGAACCTGCCGAGCCCCCAGAGCCTCCCGAGGCTCAGGGTCTCGGTGGCTCATGAGGGGTCCTTTCTTCAGCGCACGCCTTCAGCTGCACCAACTCTACTTCATCTACAGAACCAGGTGACATCTTCCAAGCTCGTTTAGCTGGGAGCGCCCCTCGGGCTGCATTATTCCCAGGCCACGTGGGTCCGTCCCTGTGGCATGTATCCCTTTTGCCTATGTCTTTAGCTTACCTTGCTGGGGGCGCCCCTCGGGCTGCATCATCCCCAAGCCGCTCGGGCCAGACCCGGTGGCATGTATCTTCCCGCATTTACCTAAGCTGATCTGCTCTCCATGCTTAACCTGCCAACTGCTACCACCTGTCCGATCATCGCCTCCCCCGGGGCCTTCACACAGGCACGACGCTGATGCATGGGTCCGTCCCTGTCACACACGTCACCTCACCAGGCCCTTAGTACCTTCATCCCGTCCAGAGCAACCAGCGGCAGGCTGACAGTTGTAACGGCAAACCATGTTTCTTCTTGTGCCAGTTCACAGGGATCCCGTGAGAAGGATAGCAGGCGGCACCGCGAGTCTCCTTTTCTCTCGTGCGATTCACTTGCACGTTAAAAGGGGGGCTCCTGAGCATCGCGACTCAGGAGCTCTTACTGGCTCTCCAGCCCTCACCCCCGGCCTTGACCACGACATCGCGACCTGGCATACCAGCGGCGGCTGAGCTCGCTCGAGGGCCGGGACCTAAGGACGTAGAGCACTAAGGAGAGCATGAGGGGAGGGAACTCATATGGGCCAGTCTAGCTATGCCACGCAAGTAAGTACGCAGCCCTGGCGCAACATCAGGAGTCGCCACGAAAACCAACAAGATAAGTCCCGCACTCGGATCGGCTAAATGCTTGGGCCTAATGGTCGCTCACGCCTTGCCGCAACCCCATTGCGGCCACGTCGACTCCCTTTCTCGCCTCACCATGGCTACTTGAGCTCTAAGGGGGACCTCTTGAGCATCGCGCCTCAGGGGCTCTTACTGAACCTCAGGCCGCACACCTCCTGGCCTTGACCACGACACGCGACCTGGCATACCAGCGATGGTGTAGCCTGCCTGGGGACCGGGACCTGTCAGCGTAGAGCAACAAGCTATCGCGAGGAAAGAAAGGGGGGACCGAGCATTAACGGGACATGCGCTCACCAAGTTTTCATAACAAGGAAGATAAGCACAAAAGACATTACAGATCCTTACATACCCCCACGGGGTGATTCATGGTTCTTCGCAGGAAGCAAAAGCTTACACTAAGGGGAATCCTATCTACATCCTTCCGTGGCGGACGCCATCATCAACAGTGGGCCACGGGAGGCCGGCGCCAACCCCATCCAGATCAGCGGCGGCGACGGCCGGACGCCGCAGCTCTGCTCCGGGCGCGGCGAGAGCTCGGGGGCACGTAGCTGTCATCGCTCGTCTCTGGAGTCTCGTAAAGCTCAGGAGAGCTGCTAGACTCCTGGGGGCAGCTGCTGCTGGAGTAGCTGTGAGCGGAGCGTGTGTCAGTTTGGCGCTCCTCTCTAGGGCAGCACTCCAGGCGGCGGCCCTCGGCGTCGAAGACCTTGAAGAAGAGTGTGGAAGCGCCGTCGTACTCGAAGTGGATCGCGAGGGCGCCCCTCATGCGGCAGACCCGTGCGATCTCCCCCCAGCCGCGGGTCATGAAGATCTTGCCGGCGGGAACCGCTTCGATCTCCGGTCGCCGGAGCGTTGCAGTCAGCGTGCTGCAGCCAGAGCTCGAGAGGCCCCCTCGGCGGCATCGCGTCGGAGAAGAACCACGGGAAGCGGATGCAGGAGCTTGGAGGCATCGGCACCCACAGCACCAATTCGCGCGAGCAGTCCGCGGCATGGACCCCAGGGGCAGCGGCGCGCGTCGCCGCAGCGCGGCGGCTCCGGACACGGCGTGGGCGGCGCTGCTCGTCGCTTCATCCTCCCAAGCCCTCGGCTCGGGCGTACAAGGGTAGCGGGTACCCCGGAGGAGGCCGCTCGCACCAAGGCCTCGACACCACATGCATCGCCACTTCATCACGGCGATGAATCGACCTCTTCTTCGACGGAAGAGGCCCCGAATCATCACGGGGAGCCTTTCCTTTCTCTTCAGTAGAAAACCTTCTGATGGGCGCCATTGTTGTCAGCAGATGAGCAAGGAGGAAGAAGCAAGCGAGCGAGGAAGAGATGAGCAGCGGGGGCTCCGCCCCACTCCCCATTTATAGCAAGAGAAGGCCAACCGGCGTCTCCCACGATCGCAGGTAATGATGGTTTTCCTTGCATGTCCTAGGGACTTGTCAAGTCGTGCAGTCGCCGAGGCAGCGTGGGGAAGCGGAGACGCCCACGTCCAATCAACCGCCACGCGTCAACCGAGGCCGCAGGCTTTTGGGGCCCGCGGTGCTCCGAACTTGACCCTTGGCGTCGCCGCGAATCCAAGCCCGAGTGCACCTTGGGCCCGGGGGCTACTGTCGGCGTTTTGGGAACGGGGGTCCCTAGACATGACTGCCTGCGGCCCACAGCATGGCCAAGCCAGCAGGCCGTACGGCCCATCTTCATCAACAAGGCATCCAAGACCCTCGCGAGGGTCCAAGCTTCGCGAGGCGGACGACGCAAGACCTCCTCTGGAGTAGCCTAACCAGGCAGGCTCGCGAGGAGCGGAGATATCAAGGCAGGGCAAAACCTCACGAGGCCCCCGTGACGTGAGCCATGACGAACGGCACCAGGCGGGCGCCAGCGCGCGCAATGTCCTTATTTCCTCTTTGGTGCTAAGGAGGCCAGCGCAGGCGAAGAGTACCGAGGCATCAGGCAAAGGTTGCTATATTGGTGCAACGAGACCAAGACTAGGAGGACGGCAAGACGGAGGTCATCGTGGAGCCCAAGACGGCGTCACCACCAGAGCTTTTCGTAGGCGAAGACAGCTTTTGTCAGGATAGCTTGTACTAGCTGTCCCCCTTCAAATTCGCCCGCCATTGTTGGCTCCCTTCCCGCTCGATATTTGGGAAGAGGACCAGGGCCTCTATAAATAGGTCTAGCCACCACAGTAGGAGGCATCGAATCCTCACCCGCACAAGTTCGACAAGCACAAGAGCACCTCAACCTCAGGAGGTTGTTCTTCCTTTGTACTGTTCATCATCAGCCCAAGAGGCAATCCACCACCACCACACTGGAGTAGGGTATTACACCACAACGGTGGCCCGAACCAGTATAAACCTCGTGTCTCTCTGTGTTGCGAGTTCGTCGAGTTCGTCCGCGAGATCCTTGCGAGCTAGGGCGTAGATCGGTAGGAGGGAAAGACTTCGCGCGCACCCCAGTGTTCGAACCTCAAGGGTCTGCCGGAACCCCACATCCGACAGTATTCGGCCTCCCATTCAATGTCGCCCTCCTCGGCTTCCGTGTATCAATGACTTCAGCTTCCTCATGTCAAACGAATGCGGAAGGTCAAGGTATTTTTTGCAAATAACACCCTGTAACGCCCCGAGACCGATGCTCCAGACGCCTTCCATATATTTCGTGTTCGCCATGTGTTTTATTTTGTCTGTTGCATTCATCATGTCATCATGAGCATTGCATCGCATGTTTTCAAAAAAACTTGCACCTGTTGATAGTTGCTGCTTCTTCCTCGTCTCTGTTGACCTTTCTCAAGACCGACTGTTCTTT
The DNA here is from genome assembly GCF_018294505.1 of Triticum aestivum. Classification (NCBI taxonomy): domain Eukaryota; kingdom Viridiplantae; phylum Streptophyta; class Magnoliopsida; order Poales; family Poaceae; genus Triticum; species Triticum aestivum. The sequence goes on along the minus strand of NC_057811.1, from coordinate 331,496,084 downwards.
TGTTGTCCGGCCATTTGAACCTCTCTGCACAGTGCATCGACCCCTCGCCCGTGTCTGAAACTTCCCCGAACCCGAACCGGAGTGCTTCGTCAAGGATTCCTTTCATTTTTCAATTGTTCTTCAAGATTTCTCTCGGAGTTAAGATCCGCCAAGCTATACTCTAAAATAAACATGGTGTTCAACACACGTTTTGTTTTGGGGAGTTCAAGTATTCTTCATCTTGCATTCCGAAGTGCAATTCTTCCTACCTTATATTTTGAGATGGTAATACGTCATTCTTGACAATTTCTTTTCGTGCTTCATGATTCACATGTTGTCAAGAATGAGGTATTTTAAATCCTTTAATCTCTTCGTTTGAGTTATCTTGTGTCATATTCCGCTTAAAGCATTTCCTAAGGAATGTTACTATTGTGGTGCTTATCAATGATCCAAGTTATCTTTTTATCATCTTGGTGGAAGAAGTTTTTCATCTCTTTGGTGTTCTCAATCAAATTAATTGATACCGCTAGTGGCTGGTTGTCACCTCATAATGTTGAGATGTTTCCATAAGCCCACTACAAGCTTATTCTTTTCGTTGTTGGTTTTCCAACAACTCCGTTCTATCCTTCTTTTAAGGATGCTCTCTCAAATTCACTTAAGGTAGAACATGTTGTTTTCTTCTCCGTTCTTTTCATTGGATTCTTTCATTTCTACCGGAGGCATTGTGATAGTGCTCTCTTCGACCCATCTTCTTGTTTTGTCAAGATCATCTTCTTTCCTTGCTTATCCATTTAACCGGAGTGTTGTGTCATCTCCTCAATTTCTTTTCATCTTATCAAGTTTTCCTTCTCTTTTTCAATAGTTCCGGAGGCAGTGCGTTGTTGATTTCATCAAGTATCATCCCATCTTCTCAAGTTCATGTTAATTCCTTCCATTTTCTATCGGAGTGCTGTCCAAATTATGTCATTCTTGTTCCTTGTTCCTCTTTGATAACTGAGTGTTTTCAATCTCGTTCATCTACCTTGTATTCTCTCTTTTCGTTCGTTCAATCTCTCAAGGTTCATGGTTTTACTCGTTTGTCAAAGAAGCAACTTAGCTTTACCTCTTCTCTTCCTCTTCTGCTTTTTTTTCCGGTGCCGTCCTTAGATCTCGGGACAAAATCCTCTTGTAGTGGCGGAGTGTTGTAACGCCCCGAGACCGATGCTCCAGACGCCTTCCATATATTTCGTGTTCGCCGTGTGTTTTATTTTGTTTGTTGCATTCATCATGTCATCATGAGCATTGCATCACATGTTTTCAAAAAACTTGCACCCGTTGATAGTTGCCGCTTCTTCCTCGTCTCTGTTGACTTTCTCAAGACCGACTGTTCTTTTGTTGTCCGGCCATTTGAACCTCTCTGCACAGTGCATCGACCCCTCGCCCGTGTCCGAAACTTCCCCGAACCCGAACCGGACTATCGTTACCGTTGGTTCCGGATCATCCCCTAACATCTATCAAACATCTCCGTTTTCTTTATTGGACTCTCTAGCCTATTTATTCTCGTCCATCGATTTTTGATCGGAAGGTCCAAACTCTTCCTCCTTCCCTATATTTAGTCCACCCACATGCCTATTTGGACAAAACCTAGACCAACTCCCTAAAAATTCCTCCTCCGCCGCCGCCACACTCAAATCCTGCCTCGGGATCCTCCCAGATCCCCTTTCTCCTTGTTTTCCTCCTCCACCCAATCCCGCAAGCGCAGCCACCTGCCTTCCCGATCCACCCATCGATCCACCCCTACACCGAGCTCCTCCCGTTCGCTCCTCCCTCCTCGACCCTGCTGCCACACCGGACCCGCGTCCCTGCGACCAAGCTCGCCGGAGTGCCACCAGGCCGCTGCTCCCCTCCCTCGCTAGTCTCCCGCGCCGGAGACCTCTGTTTCCGCGTCGCTGCCGTCAAGCTCCGTCGAACTGGAGCAGCACCGGACCAGCAGGACTGTGCCCTTCCTCTCCATCCTCCCCTCTGTTTTCCTCTTGCTCCCCGGTAACGCTCTCTCTCAGATTCTCTCATCTCTCTCGTTTCTCTTCACAGGGGCCGACGCATGGAGCCCCGCACCACTGCTTGTGCGCTCGCCCCGACTCTGCCCACCGAAGCCACCAGGATCCTGCCGCCGGAGCAAGCAGCTGCTCCTCGCCGCCCCATGCGCTCCGGTGAGCCCTGCCGCCGCTTCCCTCTCCCTTCGCGCCGCGCTCTTTCTCCTTCTCTCACCTCTCTGTCGCTTGTGTATCTCTGTTAGAGCAGGACCACCGCCGCCGCCATGGATGGCTGTGCCCCGCGCCCGAGCTCCGTTGGCCGCCGCCGTTGCCCGGAACCGAGGCCGGACGACTCGATCCGCCCGTTCCGTCCGGTTCCCGCCGACCCCGTCGCCAGGGCCCCCTGCCGTCGTCTTCTCCTTTGCCATGCTCCGGCTGCTGCTTCTGTTTCTTTAGAAACGAGAGCAGTAGTGGCTTGCTCGGTTCAGTCTGGCGTTGACCGCGTCGCCAGGCCCAACAGCCCCCCTGCCGGCCTCATCTCTCCACCGACTGGGCCGAAGCCCATGGGTGAGCGCCAAATCCAGCCCCCCTCCTCTCTGTTCAGCCCAGCAATGCATCAGTTTTGGCCCGTATATGTTTTTTCCTGGTTCTGCGAATTTAGCTAATTATCCAGTGTTGGCAGCTTTGCAGAAAAGTCCCTATTCTTCATGCATATAATAACTCATCAACCGTGCATCGGATTAAAATGATTTATATATGTAAAATGCTTAGAATTTCATCTAGTTTCATAATATGCCACTCTCATCCATGTTTAAAATGTTTAAAATGCTGTTTGTTTAAATTTGCTCGAATGCCATGTTAAAATGATTTATTTCATAACTAATTAACCGTAACTCGGAATTTAATAAACTTTATATGTAAATGGGGTAGAAAAATGCATAGATTAACTTGGTGCACTTTATTTTGCTGTTTAACAACATTAAAATTGTGTTTAGGGCAGAACAGTACCAAATCTGAAATATGCACATGAGGATTTTCCAGAATTATTGTTTGTTGTTCCGGCCTCATTTAAACTTGCCTAAATAGTTAGTTTACTTATGCTTCACCTTTTTCCATGTTTAACAACGTTTAATATTGTTTGGGTACATAACCAAGAGAGAACTAAATAATTGATGTGGTGTTTTGTCAATATGCAACTCGTTGCATATTGAGCTCCACTGAATTTGTAGTATTGTTTGTTGCATTTTGCCATGCCATGCCTCATTAAACCGGACATGCATCATACTTGATTGTGCATCATGCCATGTGTATGTGGTGGTTGTTTACTATGTTGTTTGTTTCTTTCCGGGTTCGCTTCTCTTGTTAGCTTCGGTTTTGTTCCGGAGTTGTGAGGATTCGTTCGACTACGTCTGTTTGTCTTCTTCATGGACTCGTTCTTCTTCCTTGCGGGATCTCAGGCAAGATGACCATACCCTCAAAATCACTTCTATCTTTGCTTGCTAGTTGTTCGCTCTATTGATATGCCGCGCTACCTACCACTTGCCATATCATGCCTCCCATATTGCCATGTCAAGCCTCTAACCCACCTTTCCTTGCAAACCGTTGTTTGGCTATGTTACCGCTTTTGCTCAGCCCCTCTTATAGCGTTGCTAGTTGCAGGTGAAGATGAAGTTTGTTCCATGTTGGAACATGGATATGTTGGGATATCACAATATCTCTTATCTTAATTAATGCATCTATATACTTGGTAAAGGGTGGAAGGCTCGGCCTTATGCCTGGTGTTTTGTTCCACTCTTGCCGCCCTAGTTTCTGTCATACCGGTGTTATGTTCCTTGATTTTGCGTTCCTTATGCGGTTGGGTGATTTATGGGACCCCCTTGACAGTTCGCTTTGAATAAAACTCCTCCAGCAAGGCCCAACCTTGGTTTTAACATTTGCCACCTAAGCCTTTTTCCCTTGGGTTCTGCAGACTCAAGGGTCATCTTATTTTACCCCCCCGGGCCAGTGCTCCTCGGAGTGTTGGTCCAAACTAGAGCCACTTGCAGCGCCACCTCGGGGAAACTTCAGGGCTGGTTTTAGTTGTACGTAGCGTTCATCCGGTGTGTCCCGAGAACAAGGTACGTGCGACTCCTATCGGGATTGTCGACACATCGGGCCACTTTGCTGGTCTTGTTTTACCATTGTCGAAATGTCTTGTAAACCGGGATTCCGAGACTGATCGGGTCTTCCCGGGAGAAGGAATATCCTTCGTTGACCGTGAGAGCTTATAATGGGCTAAGTTGGGACACCCCTGCAGGGTATAAACTTTCGAGAGCCGTGCCCGCGGTTATGTGGCAGATGGGAATTTGTTAATATCCGGTTGTAGAGAACTTGACACTCGACTAAATTAAAACAAATCAACCACGTGTGTAGCCGTGATGGTCTCTTCTCGGCGGAGTCCGGGAAGTGAACACGGCACCCCGACCATAAAGAGCGTCTGTTTAAGAGGTTGGATCACAGATCCATTCGGCACCACGCAGAGAAAATCCTCAGAGACTGTTAGGAAAGACCATTCCATCATGGCTAGCATTCCCAGCTCCTCCTCCCGTTCTGACCCAGAGAAAGGTGAGTGGAAGAGGTGCTCTGTGTCCCACAGTCAATTGCTGAAGTTGCAAACGCAGGGATTTCTTCCCCCTGCGGATCTGGTCCCTGTTCGAGCAGGGCTGGCCTCCTTTAATGGCGAGACTAGGAGTTCCCCAATCCATCTGGGGGGAGCGAGTGTGTTTCATCCCCTATCTGCTAAGGGGCATAGGATTTCCAATCCATCCATTCCTCCGGGGGCTTTTGAATACTATGGCCTCCAGTTGCACAACCTCACTCCTGCCTACATCCTGCACATTGCGGGCTATGTCGCCTTATGCGAACTATTTCTGGGCGTCGAGGCCCATTTTGAACGGTGGAGGAAGTTGTTTTGCCTTGTCCCATGTAACCACGAGGGGTCAATATTTGAAGTGGGTGGAGCCGAAGTGTGGCGCATCGCCAATTCTGGATATCTGCCAGCACACCAAGGAAGGCATCTGAAGAATGGCCTTCCAAATGGTTCTATATTGAGGACGTCGCACTTCCTGACCCAGTTGGAAAGGGTCTTCCCGAATTTGCCAGCGTTCCGCTGAAGAAACGCCACAGTTGGCGTCCCCGAAGTCTTGAAGAGGACGATAGTGCGGAAGTTCGTCAGCTCATGGGCAAGGTAAAGACGCTCACCTAGTCCGGATTAACAATAGTTGAGGTAATGGCAACCTCCATAGCGCGAGGGTTCAGCCACTTCAATATAGAGGGCTCCCAATGTGGCACTACAACGGGGAGGATGACGCCTCCTGCTGTGGTCGGAAAGGTTCGGATACCCCCGCAGCTCTGGCCAAGATACTGGCCGAGCTGTTCAAAGGGGAGGAGGAGGAATTTCTTCGCATCAATCGCAGAGATGGGTACTCCATGTATAACCCTCCCAGCCGGGTAAGTCCTGACCCCTCTACTTTTACTCATTCCGCTCTCCAAGTCACCTTTAATGAATTCTTAGTCCATCTGTTTATAACAGCACTGGCGAAAGATCACCGAGGGGCTCCACAGCCCCGCCCCACAGCCAGAGAACCACGACCGGGAGCTGGATCCCAGGTTCGAAGAGGACCCGGATATATTCGTGGTACTTGCGGAAGGGGTGTTTTACCAGGCGAGTTACGATGGGACGGAAGTGGCCATTATCACCGACTATCCTGGTCTTCTTACTGCTTCCCACGTAAGTCATCAGGAGAAATCCTCCCTGAAAGAGTTTCCTCGCACTGCCCCACCCGCCGCACTGTCTCATGCTCTAAAGGGGAGGCATTCGGCACGTCATGCTACCCCGGGGGCGACTCCGAAGAGAGCGGCTCCCGCGCCGAGCAAGGCCTCTAGAAGGAGGGCCGACGAAGACACGACCGGGCCTTCATCAAAGAGGTACGGATTTGAAAGTATGCTTTAGTAGTCACATCCAACTGTGATCGTTATGTTTGTCCTATATCAGGAAAAAGGTTCGCCGAACTATGTCCGGGAATTCGGCCAGTCGTACTCCCAACAGCCGGGGTGCGGACCTTGCCGGAGAGACAGGGGCCGATACGGGAATGACACCGGACAGTCCTTCGACCGAGGGCTCGGAAGATATGTCCGTTACCAACTCGGAAGTAGAGAGCGCCATGAATCATCGGCGACGGAGGGCCATTTTACGGGACCCTGGCTTCTCAAAAGAGGCGTTTGATGCCTTCAGCTCGGCTGACGCATACATCCGAGCTGCTCGAGATGGGCTTGGCAGAGCCACAAAGTAGCATTTAACGGATGTGCCGGTAAGGTTTATTTTGTCCGAAAAGGATAACCACATGCTAGTAGCCCTCGAGACTGAAAGCAGTTGGCACAAGTGATTTAAGGATCGATGTGTAACCAGGTTCTGACGGAGAAGAACAACCTGCTAGCTCAAGAGCTGGAGCAGTGTCGGACACAACTAAATGCTGCTACCGCCAAACTGAAAAAGTCCAAGAAGGCATCTTCTGGTAATGATCCCCTCCATCGAGGAATAACAATTATACAGTAGCTGTACTAATACTGTTGATTATCTCATAATAGGATCATCAGGTCAACTAGAAGAGAAGTTGAAAACCACTCAAGCGGGAGATAAAGAGGCAAAAAGACTACACGCCGCAGGCGAGCGTGTCCTGGCCCGAGTCAGAGAGGAGAAAAACAAACTCCAGGACTCAAGCACCAAACTGGGCGAAGAACTTAAAGATGTGCGGGCCCAGCTAGCCGACTATGTGAAGGAGAATAAAAAGCTGCGAGGCGGCATATTCAGTACGTTGCCGTATTTTACCTTATAATAGTTAGGAGGTAAAAGTAGCTGATATAGCTATGATTGCAGGTATGTTGACGGGACATCCCAAAGAGGAGGTGTCCGGAGCATCAAGTGATCTTCTGCAGGGGCTGTCGCAATTGCACGAGCAAGCTCGGCAGGCAATGATGAGTGTAGCCAAGGCCTTATGGCCATCCGCCTCCCCTCCAGGGAGTATGGAGGAGCTTGTAGAGCTGTTCAAGGGAGCACGGTGGCGTATCCGACTATGGAAGATATCGGCCTGCCGAGAGGGTGCGCGAGAGGCCTGGGCCATGGTGAAAACACGATATACCAAGCTGGATCCAAATCACATGGCCCAGGTCGGACCACTAGGGTCAAATGGGGAAGAAATTCCCGTTAGTTTAGTATATGACCAAGTAACAGTAGCCGCCAAGTATTCCCAGCAGGATTGTAAGTTAGATAGCCTGCTGGACGGCATAGAGGAGGAAGTTTTTAAGTCCTAAGCGACTATGTACTTTCCTTCGCATACACAACTCTAGCTGGATTATAAAATGATTGTCATGGCAGACCTTTTCGCTTCGACCTCTGGACCCGAAGCTGCGGAGTATTTCCGAATACCAGAGCGGCCGAGTAGACCGGGTATGCAGGGTCATAGTTGCTTGAACAGACAATTATCCGGCTAGTTATGTTATATTACATTGAGAGTGTAAGAAACATCTTCCAGAGAGAATAGTTCCGTTAAGGGTTCCTTTTCCTGGGTGTGCATGCATCGATGTGCATGTCCGGACTGTGATGAAGAAATCACAATGTGTATAGCTTCTGGGGGTTCACGATGGGATGAATGCAAAAACATATTTAGTTCACCGACCGAATATTCCCTTAAGAACGCTAGCTTTTGGCTTCACCCAGTCTGAGGTACACATCCGGATGACCGGCAGTAACAATCGGAGAGGTGCTCCCTTTATGCCCTAGCCGAACTAACGGGAACGTAGGGCATAAGCATAGGAGCCAGGCAACCCAGCTTGGCCAAAACTTAAGTCATATCAATGCATATAATGGCGAAGAAAAGGTACATATGGGGAAAACACACATATGTGATGAGCTTGATGCTCGGAAAATAATAATAGCAAGCTTCTATCCAAGAAGCCCCCAGGTATAATGGACGTACATATTTGAGGATGTGTATGTCACAGGTGCACGGTTTAACCGCATGCAAAGCTTTAAGGATAAAAGGGAAAAAGCGGAAAGAGAGGAAAAAGTAATGGAAACAATAGGGAGAAGGAAACAAATAAAGAGTTCGGCGCTAGGCATAGAATCTTCGGAGTCTGGCCGCGTTCCAGGGGTTCGGCTCTAGGCGATTGTCTGATGCATCACGCAGGCGGTACGCTCCTCGAGTGAGAACTTCGTCAATGATGAAGGGACCCTCCCACTTGGGCTTGAGTTTGTCCTTTTTCCTCTCCGGCAGGCGTAGAACAAGTTCACCGACGTTATATGTTTTGGCCCGCACTTCTCTGCTTTGATACCTGCGAGCCTGCTGTTGATAAGATGCGGAACGGGCTTTTGCGACATCGCGCTCCTCCTCCAGGGCGTCTAGGCTGTCCTGCCGATCGAGCTCGGCCTCTCTCTCTTCGTACATGCGCACTTGAGGTGAGTCATGAATAATGTCGCAGGGTAGCACTGCCTCTGGGCCGTACACCATGAAGAAAGGTGTGTATCCGGTAGTGCGATTGGGCGTGGTCCGCAGCCCCCAGAGTACGGAGTCAAGCTCCTCAACCCAGTGCTTGTCTGATTCTTTCAAAGACCGCACTAGTCTGGGCTTAATGCCGCTCATAATAAGACCATTGGCTCTTTCGACTTGACCATTTGTTTGTGGATGATATACAGAGGCGCAATCGAGCTTGATGCCCAAATTAGTGCACCAGGTTTTCACTTCGTCCGCTGTGAAGTTGGAGCCGTTATCGGTGATGATACTATGCGGAACACCATAACGGTGTACGACAGTGGATATGAATTCGATCACCGGCCCGGACTTGGCCGTTTTAACTGGTTTGGCCTCTATCCACTTAGTGAATTTATCCACCACGACCAGCAGATATTTTTTTCTTATGGCTTCCTCCTTTAAGGGGTCCAACCATATCTAGTCCCCAGACCGCAAAAGGCCAAGTGATGGGGATTGTTTGTAGGGTAGTGGGAGGCATATGGCTTTGGTTGGCGAAGAGCTGGCATCCGACGCAACGTTGGACAAGGTCCTGTGCATCTACTCGGGCCGTCGACCAGTAGAATCCTGTACGGAAGGCCTTGCTAACAAGGGCCTGAGCTGCGGTGTGGTGCCCGCCGAGACCGGCATGAATCTCAGCCAGGAGCTGCCGCCCTCCTCCTCGGAGATACAACTTTGAAGGACTCCGGTGGCGCTTTTCTAATAGAGCTCTCCGTCGTGGACCTTGTAGGCCTTCGAACACCGGACAATGCGGCGGGCCTCATTATGATCCTCGGGGAGTTCTTTCCTATTAAGGTAGGCCAGGAAAGGTTCGGTCCATGGGGCGATGACCGCCATAATGAGATGGGCCGGCGGTGTTATTTCGGTGGCTGAGCCGCCGATGATATCTGTGTGTTCGGAATCTGGGGTTGTGTTCGGATCTGGACTAGTGTTGCTGCTTTCCCCTGCCACACCACGGATGGCTTAAAAAGCCTTTCCACAAATATATTAGGTGGGACGGGGTCGCGCTTGGCGCCGATACGAGCAAGAACGTCCGCCGCTTGATTACTTTCTCAGGCCACGTGATGGAACTCGAGCCCCTCGAACCGAGCCGACATTTTTAGGACGGCATTACGATAAGCTGCCATCTTCGGATCTTTGGCATCAAAGTCTCCATTTATTTGAGATATTGCGAGGTTTGAGTCCCCGCGCACTTCCAGGCGCTGTATGCCCATGGAGATAGCCATCCGGAGACCATGCAATAAAGCTTCATATTCGGCCGTGTTATTGGAGTCTGTGTATAGTATTTGGAGTACGTACTGAACGACGTCTCCAGTGGGGGACGTTAAAACGACGCCCGCTCCTAGGCCTGCTAGCATTTTGGCGCCATCGAAATACATAACCCAATTGGAATATGTGTCGTACTCTTTAGGGAGTTCGGCCTCTGTCCATTCGGTGACGAAGTCAGCCAGTACTTGGGATTTAATAGCTCGACGTGGTTTGTATGTAATATCAAATGGAAGGAGCTCAATGGCCCATTTGGCAATCCGGCCCGTGGCATCGCGGTTGTTTATTATGTCGTTGAGTGGTACTTCGGAAGCCACCGTGATCGAGCACTCCTGGAAGTAGTGTCGTAGCTTTCGGGATGCCATGAAGACCGCGTATGCTATCTTTTGATAATGGGGGTACCGGGATTTGCATGGTGTAAGGACAGTGGATACGTAGTATACTGGCTTCTGAAGCGGGAATTTGTGTCCGTCCTGCTCTCGTTCAACGACGAGTACGGCGCTCACCACCTGATGTGTTGCCGATATGTATAGTAACATGGGTTCGCCGACGTTTGGCGCGGCCAGGATTGGGTTGCTCGCTAGAAGGGTTTTTATTTCTTCCAGTCCGGCTGTTGCCGCGTCCGTCCACTCGAAGTGATCGGTTCGCCGTAGAAGGCGATAGAGTGGCAGTGCTTTTTCTCCCAATCTGGAGATAAAGCGGCTTAGAGCTGCCACGCAACCCGCGAGTTTTTGGACTTGTTTAAGGTCTGTTGGCGTAGCCAATTGTGATAGAGCTCGGATTTTGGCTGGATTTGCTTCAATTCCTCTATTGGAAACAATGAAGCCCAGTAGTTTTCCAGCGGGGACGCCGAAAACACACTTTTCCGGATTGAGCTTAATGTCATACGCGCGGAGGTTGTCGAATGTGAGACGTAAATCGTCTATAAATGTTTCAACGTGCCTAGTTTTGATGACGATGTCGTCCACATAAGCTTCAACTGTCTTGCCGATCTATTTCTCCAGGCATGTTTGAATCATGCGTTGATATGTGGCGCCGGCGTTCTTGAGCCCGAAGGGCATGGTGTTGAAGCAGAATGGCCCGTATGGGGTAATGAAAGCTGTTGCAGCTTGATCGGACTCCTTCATTTTGATTTGATGGTATCCGGAATATGCGTCGAGAAAACACAGCGAGTCGTGTCCTGCGGTAGCGTCAATGATTTGGTCAATGCGGGGGAGGGGAAAGGGATCCTTAGGGCAAGCCTTATTCAGGTCTTTGAAATCGACACACACGCGCCAGGATTTATCCTTCTTTGGTACCATCACCAGGTTTGCCAGCCAGTCCGGATGTTTTATTTCTCTAATGAATCCGGCCTCGATTAGCTTGGCTAGCTCCTCTCCCATGGCTTGGCGTTTGGGCTCGGAAAAGCACCGCAGTGTTTGTTTGGCCGGTTTATATCCCTTTAATATGTTGAGGCTGTGTTCGGCCAACTTGCGCGGGATTCCTGGCATATCAGAAGAGTGCTAGGCGAATATATCCCTATTTTCGCGAAGAAAATCCCTAGCACGGTGTCGACCGTTGGGTCTAGTTGCGCCCCAATAGATGTTGTCTTTTTGGGGTCCGTTGGATGGACCTGGAATTTGACTATCTCTTCCGCTGGCTTGAAGGAGGTGGATTTGGGGCGTTTGTCTAGGATCACATCGTCCCGGTCCACCGTGGAGCGCAGTGCAGTTAACTCTTCGGCCGCGAGGGCTTTAGATAATGCCTCAAGGGCCAGGGATGCGGTTTTATTTTCGGCGCGGAGTGCTATGTCCGGATCACTGGCGAGCGTGATTGTGCCGTTGGGCCTGGGCATCTTAAGCTTCATGTACCTGTAATGAGGTACAACTTGGAAGCGTGTAAATGCCTCTCGCCCCAAGAGGGCGTGATATCCGCTGTTGAAAGGGGCCACTTGGAAAGTTATTTCTTCGGACCGATAATTCTCCGGCGTGCCGAATACCACGTCAAGTGTGATTTTTCCCGCACACCGCGCCTCCCGACCGGGAACGATTCCCCGGAAGGTCATGCTGCTTTGCTTGATGCGGCTTCTGTCCATTTCCATCTTGTGGAGTGTATCCTCGTAGATGAGGTTTAGTCCGCTGCCGCCGTCCATGAGGACCTTGGTGAGTCGAAAGCCGTCCACGATGGGACTGAGGACTAATGCGGCTGGTGCTCGGACTGTTCTGTATTTTGGTTCGTCACCGGCATTAAAGGTTATAGCCGTGTCGTTCCAAGGGTTTATCGCGGCGATTTGACAGACTTCGGCGAGGTCATGGAGTGCCCTTTTGCGCTTATTGTTCGAAGCGAATGTCTCGAAGACCGTCAATACTCTGGGGCCGTCGTCTTCTGGAGGGTGTTTCTCTAGGATGTTTTTGGTAAGGATGTCCTCGCCACTCTTGGCTACCTGCCGGAGTATCCAACATGCTCTAAGGCTGTGGGTTGGTATGGTCTCCGGTGTTGTATGTATTTTGCATGGGCCATCGAGCCATCCCTCCAGAACGGTTCCGTGCCGCGTAATGGGTTTATATTTCTTGGCTATTGGACTGGGCGTGTCACGGGGGTGCGCCCTTTTCGCCTGGACCAGCGGTGGAGTTGGGACCGATGGCTCCCAACGAGCTGCCTGATCGTTCCAGGCGCTTTCCATTGCGCTGTACTTCTGTACGATAGTTGCCAAATCCGCAAAGTGTAGTATGCGGCGGCGATTAATGGCATTGAGGATTCCTTCGTTCATGCAATTGTTGCAGAACGCTGATATCGCGTCCTTGTCGCGGCATTCTTTAACCTTGTCCTTGACAAGGAGGAATCTGGCCCAGAAGTGGTGGACCATTTCCTGAGACTGCTGTTGTATACTCATGAGAGCGCTGATGTCCGGGTGGGTGGGTGGAATTGGATCCGGCCCCTGACCCGATCGATGATCCGGAGTCTGACGGTTTTCTAGACTTAACAGTTCGGGCTCCGGAGTATCTTCCGGTTGCTTATACCCGCCATCCGATTCTATGTTCGGAAGGCCGGTCACCTCCTTTTGCTGGTGGGTATCCGGCTCTACAGGGTCGGCGATCCGGACATAGTCCGTCTTTAGTATAGGGGAAGAGTCGCCGTCTTGCTCCTCGACTACCGCTATCTGGTGGGTGACCGGTGGAGATTTGATTTTTCTTTGGTCGGGTTTAAGCCCGATCCGATCGTAATCTGTGGCGATTCCCAGGGTCGATGCGATCAAGGAGCTTGTTTAAAGATGAAAACTCCACCGGACCCATCTGCTTGGAGTGTCTGGAGTCGATACGAAGGGGATTTTCGATGGCCCGAGAGGTCATCGTCGGCTTAACGGCCGAACGGCGGTCATGGTAAAGCCGCCGAGCCGGAGGGTTTGGCCTGGGGCCAGTTCTCCTCCAGCGGTGATATTGTCTTTATGGACGAGGCGAGTCATTGATCCTGTCGTGGATGGCACAGTGGAACTCTCAATGAAAGCACCAATGTCGGTGTCAAAACTGGCGGATCTCGGGTAGGGGGTCCCGAACTGTGCGTCTAAGGTCGATGGTAACAGGAGACAGGGGACACGATGTTTACCCAGGTTTGGGCCCTCTCTATGGAGGTAATACCCTACTTCCTGCTTGATTGATCTTGATGAATATGAGTATTACAAGAGTTGATCTACCACGAGATCGTAATGGCTAAACCCTAGAAGTCTAGCCTGTATGACTATGGTAATGGGTATCCCCCTCCGGACTAAGTCCTCCGGTTTATATAGACACCGGGAGGATCTAGGGTTACACAAGGTCGGTTACAAAGAAAGGAATCTACATATTTGGTTTCCAAGCTTGCCTTCCACGCCAAGGAGAGTCCCATCCGGACACGGGTGCAGTCTTCGGTCTTTGTATCTTCACAGCCCATCAGTCCGACCCATGGCTAACAGGCCAGACGCCCGAGGACCCCTTAGTCCAGGACTCCCTCAAAGACGAACAATGATGTTACTACTACTTCTACAGTATCGAATCCACTGCTGCATGTCCGTCCACCGCGTGCGGGTGGGATAGCTTGTTGTATACTCTATATTTGCCGCAACCTCTAACATTTACCCCACCACAAATTAAAATATATATTCCTGTCTTGACCAGATGAGCATGCAAACTACAATCACCAGGATGACAGGTAGGGCCAGAAGCTTATTTTAATTAAAAAACATGGAGCTGACCCCAACGATTTTAAGCTTACAGGCACGATACACGCTATCCTAGACTACTCTACACATGAAACTGCCACACGAGCGTCCGGGCTGCGCTTGGATCTTTGCCTCTTCGGGAAGTCGAACAGTGATGGAGTACTACTGCAATGGAGGAGTACTACAGTATGCTTCTAGGCATCTGACACCGATTGAACTGCTGCATGTCCACCGCGTGCCGGAGGGAGAGCGTATAGCGAACGAAAGCTTCTCCTAGTCCTGCCAGCCACCATGCTCATGGGCGAGGGAGCGACGCAGCTTCATTGACTTACTGCTCCTGCCTTTGTGTGTATGACAGGTGGGCCCAACAGGTGGGTGGCCCACCTGTCATGCAGCCAAAGGCAGGTGCGGTTAAGGCGTGAGGGCGTTGTAGTAATCAAACTTCTCGGTCTTGTACGAGTTGACGCGACACATCAAAGCACTGCCTCGATATATGTCAATAATTCGCGTTTACTGATGCATTAATTACAACACATGCATGCATGCCGTGACTCTCCTTTTGATACTACTTGCATGTGTTGATTTAATGCACCTTGCCAAATTTTGACTATAAATTTAACTAACCAAATGTTCATGCATGTCACAAAAAATTACATAATTGAAAACTATGTTCAAATATGAATCAAACGATATAATTTTTGTTAACATGCACAAACATTTTGTTAGTTAAATCTTTGGTCAAAGTTTAGCACCAATTACAAAGGGGCCCAATAAATATTGTACTCTCACATTTTGTTTTGAGGATACTCCCACATAGAAAATATAAATAATAATGCATGTTGGGGTAGCCCAAGTTTCCGATAATTTTAGCCGTGGGCTTGTTCACAAATTTTACGAGGGGGTGGTTGTTCATTTAATGGAGGGTCTTGTACCAGACTTGAAGGATACAAAGTGCGACCTGGCACACCGTAACACCACTTGGAATAAGCGGGTAGCTATCTCAAAAAACAATCAACAACTAAAAAACGGCGACCTGGCACGTACACAATTTTAAACGATTGTTTTGATGGAGTGAAAAAGGAAAACTACCCCACTACGTATATATAGGCCTGAGCCTCCGCGGTTGCTTGCTAGGGTTGCTCTATTCACACACTCTCATCCTCTCCAGATCTAAACAAAATAGCGGTGGTAACACTGTCTTTCTCCCTTCAAAAAACACTGTCTTTCTATCCTCACCGCTAGTTACAGATCCGGACATATCCCCCTCCACCGGTGAAGGGGAGGAGGGGCAGCGTTTAGGCCATCGTCAACAGCGAGGGAGGAGACCCACTGCCGGCTGCACTGTTATCGCTGGCCGAGCGCCAGCGCGGAAGGTCCTCCGAACCCTTCGTCGTTGCCCTAGTGTGGGAAGATCCGGCCTCCCGCCGCCCACCTATCCACATCCCGACGACCTTCAGGTATATCTTCCTTCGAAACCGCCCTAGCTCTACTTCCCCAGCTCGCTACGTCGCTGCATGTGCATCATTTTCTACCTCTCAGCCCCTCTCGATCGGATGGTCAAATGACACATATTTTTCTTCTTCTATTGTTAGAGGTAAAGCTACTTCATGGAGTCGAATCTTGTACTTGGTTCAAACAAGAAATAAAGTGGGTGTGGGGGAATTTAGTATGTACATCGGACTTGGTACAAACAGGAAGGATAGGGGGTGAAAGTAGTACAGACTGGTCATCCAACCGGTCTCTTGGTCGAAAAGGGAATTATAGGGGAAACGCTGTACACAGTGGTATGACCAGGACTAGATTTGCTATCCACACATAAGATGGCTGCATGCATCATTATGATGCAGAGGCCGGGGGCACGCCTCCATTTCCAAAAAAACATAGGAGTAGGTGGCTAGAGTGAACAAAAATGGGACCAACCCAGATATGTTTCTTGGATGTTTGTTTCTCGGGGCAACAAACTCTGAATCACCACTTTATGCCCCGGTTTAGGTACATGGTGCTGGACTGCTGGTGCACCCACTGTCCCATGCCCTCATACCAAATATTTAGCTGTTCTTAATCTAATGCCCCTGGTAAAATGAAGCCATGCCACTGTTATAAGCCATGACAAGTTTAGCCAAATGTTTTTGCCTGTAATTGTTTGAGACTCTGACTGTTTCCTCTGTAGCTATTTGTGCAAACAGGGATATCCATTTCACCTGGTTGCTGTTGTGACCTTTTGGTGCACTGCACAAAACACTTCTTAAAAGAAGTGACTTTTGTGCTGTTTAACTGGAATGTCAGAATGGAACAGTTTGTTCATTTCGGTGGAACTGCACAAAGGGAGATCTGTGTTCCAATCCTCATCATCCATATTGGCACCATAACCTTCCTTTAGGTAAGAATGATATTTAACGCATGTGTTCATCTCTATCTTGCGACTGCCATGAGAAAATAATGCTATTGTTTACTAGTACACTTGTACTCCCTCACTGACAAAACCAATTCTGAAATAGAAGGCCAATCATGTACTTGGTTTCACCAACTGGCGAGGATAAAGAGAAACAGAGCATGAAGAGGAGGAAGAAGAAGAATAAACAGTGCCAAGGTGATATTGCTGAAGCCGAGGCCATTCAAGGGCTCCGGCAACGTCTACCTTACATGTGAGACGATCCTCCAGGGATCCCTTCCACTTCTGCGTATTGTCCATGATGAATTTGATGCTACTGTTAGAGTAATATGCTAATGTGTTTCTATCCTTTCTCACTAAGCTAATGAAGGTTTCACCTTGTTCCTACTTGTGCAAACAGGGATCATGTTGTGCCAATCATACATTTTAGTGGAACTACACAAGACAATAAAATGAACTGTATCCCAGCCAGTGCTTTAACTCTGCTGGAAGTTCTTGATAATCTTTCGATATAATCTCAGCACTGGTAAACAAGAGTGATTTCAACCATACATTGGAAGTGCACAAAAATAATACTATTGAGTGATTCCAGTGAGTGCTTTATCATCTCTTCTGGGACTACATGAATAAGCTTTTTTGCTTACGTTGGTACCGGCCTAAGGCCTTCATCCATATAGTTTGCTATCATCTCTATTTGTATCGTGCTACTATCATGAGAAACTCCTTTATCTTTGCACGTTAAAGTTTTGCAACCTATGATACATGGCAATGCTTTGAGTGTTGAGCTAATTGGCACTGATTAAATAAACTAATACCTCTCTTTAAGCAAGACTACTATGTTGCTAACTTTACCCATTAAGATAATGAGGGTGCTTCTATTTGTTAATGTATGTTTCATCAACTAGTCCCACTATTACACTAATCTCACTCTCTCAATATATGTGCCAACAGGGATGCTCGATTTTGGTGGAACTGCACAAAAACTTTGGGTGCTTCATTGCCTCGGCAGCTTCCTTCCTTTCCTGTCAGTCGCTAATCTCGGCTTGCTTCCTTCCTTTGCTGTCAGTCGCTTGGCTTATCTCGGCTTCTAGTCAAAGGAAATAGTAATTGATATGCTACCTCACACAGGTTGGTACTGGTCTTTATCCTGATTATTGTGCTTGTCATATGTATTGGAAATTTGGTATTGTGCTAATGTTTGCTGATTTCATAAAGGAGTAACTTGGTGCCTGAACTCATAGGAAAATCATTACAGCGAGTGATTTCAGTAGAACTGCACAAAAAGATCAGATGGACGGGTACTTATGCTGCTGCAATGTACTCCAAAGTTCACTCAGACAAGCATCGATGTTGACAAGAAGAAGTGCCTATATTCATTCGAGTATCAACCAGCGTCAACCAGTTGTCAACCTCCAAGTATTAGGAGAGTGAACGCCAAAAATATTGCTTAGCGCATAGCCCAGAAAAACGCAGTCCAGTCTTTGGTCCCAACTTGTGTCATTTGGTTATCGGCACATATGGTAGCGAACTGTATGGCATGGAGTCTAAAGATTCTAGACAAGTTGGTTGACGCATATATTCATCTGGCACTTAATCAGTCTGCATGTCAGGGATGCCCCATTTCAGTTGAACTGCACAAAAAAATTGGGTGGTTCATTTTCTCAACCGCCTCCTTTCTTGTGTGCAATGTAGAATTTTGGCGAGCTACATGACCAAGATGAGCCAGTAAACTAGTTGGATGAAAGTAGTGGCCAAGTTGCTCAAACCTCCCTCGGCACGAGGCCACTATTTGAGGATAAACCTACAAGCAAAGTTTAGATTGTCTGTGCTGCCTCTTATGTACTCGAAAGTTTACTCGTACAAGCATTAATTCTAGCAAGAAGTACCTCTGACTGAACACCATTTACCAGTCTGTACCCTAGGTAATTAAAGTTCGTCCATGGATGATATTGGTTGTGATCTCAATCATTTGGTTGCATAAACATACTGAACATGTGTATATCTGAATCTTTTTGTGAATTATCTATGAATATTGTCGTGTGATCTATCAATCATTTGGATGCATAGACATGCTGAACTTGTGTATATATGAATCTTTTGAGTTGTTGATTGTGAATGTTGGTTGTGAATATGAACGTTTCCTGTGAACCTGAGTTTGATACGAATGTTTACGTGTTCTGTTGTACTTGGGTGTGAACTTGTTAGTATGTCTACTGTGGGATTTGTGACGTGTGGGTGTCAACGGCACACCTTCTTCCCGAGAAGAATTGCACCTGCTTTGTTAGGGTAGCAACCGTGCATCAGCTCTTTGTAATATTTTTGCTCTGTCTTCCCCTCCCCCGCTCAACCCCTGCTGTAATGTTTTCGGCCTCAAAACAAGCATAGTACTGCGTTGTTTTTGGGGCTTGATGAAAAATCGAGTGCTGGTTTCTGTAGGTTGGCCCGCCCAACAAATGGACTGCTGGTCAACCACGGACTGGGAGGCTAAAAATACAAGTAGTATGGTGCAGAGGAAAGTAAAAAAAGCCATCGAGAGCCATCCACTGAAGAAAAAAAATCGATTCTGATGTGCTTCTAAAGTCGGGCCGCCGGCCCCCTCTTTAATCCAGTTCGCTCGGGCTGGTACTATCATTTTTTTCAGAGGGCGAACAAGTATCAGCTATGCCTAGGTATGCGTAGCCCACGACATACGGAGATAGTGGTTTCAACTTATTTTTTTAGGTCCATACCGTCCTATGGGCCTCCCAGCGTAGGTTTTACCTTTTCTTAAAGATCGGCAGCCCAATGTATTTTCTTAATAAAACGCAGATCTCTGTTCTATTTATCTATATATAAGAATAATAACGATGTGTCCAATTTATGTTTTCCCTTCTAACCACATTATATATATAAATATTATTACTATTATCGTATATTTTATAGAGACTTATATATACATTATAAAAACATCCCACGTGTTATTAACTTATAAAAGTAAATGTTTAACAGAAGTTGGCAAGGAAAATCCTGGTTGTTTTTTACTCACAGGTAGGAAAATCCTGGTGATTGCGTACAAAAGCTTGCAAAGATTTTAAGTACCAATGTAATAATAACGCGCTCATTTTTATTTTGAGCAATAACTCGCTAATTTTTTCATTTTATATATAAAAATGTGTTGCAACGGTTCATTTTTTGATATTAATTGCTCCTTCTAACCTAACATTATATATAGAACGAGCCCAGCTAATTCGTCTATTTCAAGAAAGTGCAAATGGGTTGGGATTTCTTAGAAAATATTAAATGGCCGCATTGACGCGAAATTATTTGTTCACCCAGCCCAGAAAATGGACTGTACATTTTAGAAAACATGGGTTAATTATATGCCACATTTTTGCAGGCTGACATGTGGGACAATAGGTTGAAGCCTACACAGGGCGTTGTCAACTTGGTCAACAAATGATTATGACATCCACAACCATTGGATTTATATCCAACGGCCGGCATGCACCTTCAATCTCTCGTCTTCTTCCTCCAGCGTCGCCGGGACCGCCTGGTCCGGCCTCCGGCGGCGAGCGGCTCTGCTTAGCATGCATCACTGCGAAGCGCTACCCCACCGCCGGCCAGGCTATCCCTCGACCCCTCCACACCTCCTGTTATTCTCCACCGACTGCAGCCCGACGCCTCACCAGAACTAGTTATAACCCTTGTACTCCTCTCAATCTGCGACTCTACTGCCGCGTCTTCCCATCTCCGGGTCGTTCCCGTCCGGAGCCTCGCCGTCGTCCGCCGCCTCGCTGCGCTCGGCGTGGCGTGGTCAACAAACGAGAGTCATCGGAAGAGGACTGTACGTGGAGAGCCTGACGGCTGGGACCCACGAGGTCCATGGTCCCATGCAAGGAAAGTTCCTCCTTATTAAGCTGGAAAAAAATGTTTCCTCCCCCTGACAGCTGAGACCCACTGGCTGTATCTTCGCACGGAAGGAAGTGCCTCCTTGTTATGCAAAAAAACTATTCCTCCCGTTGACAGCTGGGACCCGTCAGATTTGGTGGCTGACTTGTGGGCCTACTAAGCGGACGTGTATGCAGGGCTTTGTCAACTTAATCAACAAATGATTCTAGCAGCTGGACCGTTGGATGTTAATCCAACAGTTGCGCTCCTTCTTCAACCTCTATTCTTGCTCCTGTCTCCTGTGGGCAGCAGTGCTGCCGCGCACCCAAACCAGTCAAGTTTCCTACTCGTCTCCATCTGCGATTCCATTGCCGCGTCTTCCCCATCTCCGGGTTGTTCCAGTCTAGGGCCTCGCCGTCGTCCACCGGCCTTGGTGTGCTCGGCATGGTATGGTCAATGTGGTCAACAAACGAGAGTCATCCGAAGATGACTGTACGTGAGAGGCTGACAGTGGGGACGCACCACGCCCATGGACGCACGCATGCAACTGCATCCTTTTTACCCTGAAAAATAATGTTTTCTCCCCCTGACTACTGGGACCCACCAGCTACATCTTCGCACACAAGGAAGTGCATCCTTATTACGCCAATAAGAATGAATAGTACCGCTGACAACTCAGACCCACCAGCTATATCTTCGCACGCAAGGAAGTGCCTCCTTATTACGCACAAAAAAATGAATACTCCCCTTGCTAGCTGGGACCCACCATAGTGGGAGGCTGACTTGTGGGCCTACTAAGTTGACGGGGACGGAGGGCTTTGTCAACTTAGTCAATATGAATGATTCTAGCTCCAGTGACCGTACGATGTCCATCCAACGACCCTAGTGCTTTTTCAACCTCTGGTCTTCTTGCTCCAGCTGCCCAAACCAGCGCCGGTCGTGCCGTGTGCTCCTGCCTCCCGTGGCCGGCTGTGATGCCGCGGAGGCCTCACCGCCCCCTACTACTCCCACTGCTGGCCTGGCCATCCCTCTACTCACCCACACCCCCTATTATTCTGCGGCCATGACAGCCTCACACCGCAGCCGAACCAGTGAACCCTCGTACTCCTCTCCACGTGGGCAACCACTGCCGCGTCTTCCCCGGCTCTGCGTCGTCCCCTTCCTAGGCCTCGCCATCGTCCACCGCCCTGGTGCTCTCGGCGCGGCGTGGTCAAGGAACGACTTCCATCGAAAGAGTACTGTATGTGCAGAGGCTGACAGCTGGTCCACGGCCGCAGCAAGGAAGTGCCTCCTCATTATGCGGAAAATAATGATTCCTCCACCTGACAGCAGGGACACACTGGACGGGCCACCGTATTTCGCGAAAAAACGTTTCCCCCCTGACTGCTGGGACCCACCAGCTACATCTTCGCATGCAAGGAAGTACGTGACAGTCGGGACCCACCTGGTCGAAGCGTACGTAGTGTTGTCATTCTGGTCACGAACGTGTACGTACATACTGGTCGATGTAGAGGCGCGCACGTGTGGTAGTAGAGGCGTGCACGTGTCGTAGTAAAGGTGCGCATGTAGCATGTACACGTACGTACAACAGCCAGGGTGCAACAAGAAAATATGGCCACGTACGTACATACGGGCGGGGTCTCGAACGCCTACTCGCGCATACGTACGGCCAGGGCTCGTGTATATGGATGGGTCGGAACAGAGAAACTGCATCATCGTCGTGTTCATGGGGAGGCACCGGAATGCGTCGTGTTCATCGGGAGGCAACGGAACGAGTGCTGTTCATCGGGAGCCAACCGGCTTGGACGGAACAACCGATGAAAACGAGGCCTGGCGTACCGCAGAACGGAGGAAATGGCCTTGTGTTCGACCGGCCACGGTCGAAACAGGATCCTGTTCATCGGGAGGGGTCTCGCGTACCGCAAAATGGTCAGAACGGGGTCCTGTTGATCAGGAGGGGTGTGGCGTACCGCAAAGTGGAGGAAACAAACTTGTGTTGGAATGCTACGGTCGAAACGGGGGTCCTGTTCATCCGGAGGGGTGTGGCGTACCGCAAAACGGGACTCCACGGGATACTGTTCATCTCCACCGTCGACTGCCTCCATGGGCTACTATTCATCCACCGTCGACCTCCTCCAGCCTCCACCTGCGACTGTTCATCCATGGGCTCCTGTTCATCCAGCCTCCACCGCGCACTCCTCCACCAGCTACTGTTCAACTAGCCCTCTCCACAGGGTCCTATTCAACCACCCCTCCACGGGCTACTGTTCATCCAGCCCTCCACCGGCTACTGTTCAACCAGCCCTCCACCGGCTACTGTTCATCCGGCCCTCCACCGGGTCCTGTTCATCCATCCCTCCACGCGGTCCTGTTCATCCACTGGCTTGATCGATCGGGGTACTGTTCAGCCAGCGGCAACGGCCTCTACTACTACGGGGTCTTGTTCATCCAACCCCCACTGGGAACTGTTCATCCAAACCCCCCAACAATGCTCACTGTTCATCCAAAGGCAGCATTGATCAGCTTCAGTTAGCAGCAGTAGCGAAGGAATCACTCGGGTTCAGTTAACAGCAAGGGATCGATCGATCGCTCAGGATCAGTAACACGTAGCCTGCAGTGCAATCGCTTGAGTTCAGTTAGAGCCCAACGCCTTGCTCGGGTTCAGTTAGAGCGCAACGCCTCGCACACACGCGCGTACATACGAGAGAAACATCGCTCGGCCCCGACCACCCACCGTAATCGGGAACTCCCCGATATTTTCCTCGCCCTCGCTTCTACCACGGTTTTTTCTGTCATGGACGGCCCAAAGAAGGTCATGCAGTCGCGTCTCCGGCCCGCCCAGGACGAAAAGCCCATTTTCTGTCATGATTTTTTGTCGAAGTAGGACCCTACCACATCTATGATGATACCGGGTTTTGTCACAATTATCGTCATAGAAGTGTCATAAGTATGACAGAAAAAAAATTCGTTCGGCCCAAAATGTCACGGATGTGTCTTTTTTGTAGTGCAATGTGAATGGTTTATTGAACCTCGATCGTAGTGATACATATATTCATAATATTGATGCCAAAAGATGCAAAGTTGATAATGATAGTGCAACATACTTGTGGCACTGCCGTTTAGGTCATATTGGTGTAAAGCGCATGAAGAAACTCCATGCGGATGGACTTTTGGAATCACTTGATTATGAATCATTTGATATTTGTGAACCATGCCTCATGGGCAAGATGACTAAAACTCCATTCTCCGGAACAACGGAGCAAGCTAATGACTTATTGGAAATAATACATACCAATGTATGCGGTTTGACAAGTGTTGAGGCACGCGGTGGGTATCGTTATTTTCTAACCTTTACAGATGATTTGAGTAGATATGGGTATATCTACTTAATGAAACACAAATCTGAAACATTTGAAAAGTTCAAAGGATTTCAGAGTGAAGTAGAGAATCATCGTAACAAGAAAATAAAGTTTCTACGATCTGATAGTGGAGGTGAATATTTGAGTTACGAGTTTGGCCTTCATTTAAAACAATATGGAATTATTTCACAACTCACGCCACCTGGAACACCACAGCGTAATGGTGTGTCCAAACGTCGTAACCGTACTTTACTAGATATGGTGCGTTCTATGATGTCTCTTACTGATTTGCCTTTATCATTTTGGGGTTATGCATTAGAGACAGCCGCATTCACGTTAAATAGGGCACCGTCTAAACCCGTTGAGATGACACCGTATGAAATGTGGTTTGGCAAGAAACCTAAAGCTGTCATTTCTTAAAGTTTGGGGATGCGCTGCTTATGTCAAAAGGCTTCAGCCTGATAAGCTCGAACCCAAATCGGAGAAGTGCGTCTTCATAGGATACCCTAAGGAAACTATTGGGTACACCTTCTACCACAGATCCGAAAGCAAGATCTTTGTCGCCGAGAATGGGTCCTTTCTAGAGAAGGAGTTTCTCTCGAAAGAAGTGAATGGGAGGAAAGTAGAACTTGACGAGGTAGTTGTACCTTCACTCAAATTGGAAAGTAGCTCACCAGGGAAAAATGTTTCCGTGATGCCTACACCAACTAGAGAGGAAGTTAATGATGATGATCATGAAACTTCAAATCAAGTTACTAATGAACTCCGTAGGTCAACCAGAACACGTTCCACACCAAAGTGGTAATCCTGTTCTGGAAGTCATGTTGGTAGACAATGGCGAACCTACGAACTATGAAGAAGCTATGATGATCCCAGATTCCGACAAATGGCTTGAGGCCGTGAAATATGAGATAGGATCCATGTATGAGAACAAAGTGTGGACTTTGGTGGACTTGCTCGATGATCAGCAGGCCATTGAAAATAAATGGATCTTCAAGAGGAAGACGGACGTTAGTGGTAATATCACTGTCTTAAAGCTCGACTTGTCATGAAAGGTTTTCGACAAAGGGTTGACTACAATGAGACTTTCTCACCCGTAGCGATGCTTAAGTCTGTCCGAATCATGTTAGCAATTGCCGAATTTTATGAAATCTGGCAAATGGACGTCAAAACTACATTCCTTAACGGATTTCTTAAAGAAGAGTTGTATATGATGCAACCAAAAGGTTTTCACTACTGCAGGATGCTGCTAACGCGACACTACGATCAGAGACCCTTCGACGAAACTGTGTGTGATGCAATAATCGCAAATGGTGGTGTAAAAAAATCATCAAAAAAGGTGCAAAACGTTTGCAATGACGGATGCATCAAACACGGTTCATATTTTAGTTGCGTGTGCGATGCAGGGCATATGGTTCAGTTCAATTAACTGTTTGCGATGAGGCAACACAAAAGAAACGGGCAGCCAGATGAAGGCGTGTGCGATATACAACATACGGTTCACTCGGATGAACTGTTTGTGATTAGGCAACACAAAAGAAACGGTCAGCCAGATCAAGGTGTGTGCGATATACGACATGCGGTTCACTCGGATGAACTGTTTGTGTTGAGACAAGAGAACAGAAATGGTTCAATATAACAAGATGTGTGTGATACGCGACAAATAGGTCTGTAATCTGAAATGTGTGTGAAGACCGATAATAACACAGATGGTTGCTGCTAATAAGACGTGTGTGTTGTGCGATGGGATTGCATACAGAACAACCACATTATATACACACTTATAAGGACATGGTTGCATAACCAAATTAAACATCCACTTACATAGGTAGCTACTACAACCATGGCATTTACACACACCAAAGTAAACTATTACATGCATAATTACATAGGTGGCTACTACACATGACATTTCCACACATCAATATAGTAAACTATATATTACATGCATGATTAACTAGCATAAACGATCATCTGATCATCATCTACTTCTTGTGACGCTTGCTCTGCTTGTGGCTCGATCCGGGCTCGTCGATTTGGGTAACGAGGCACTTCCTCATGTCAACAATCCGCATGTGCATCTCGTAGCATGTGTACACGCTCTTGGCCGCGAACCTGAGGTGAGGTTCATCCAGTTGCCGCATCCAGGCCCTGTGCCAGGATACGGGACTTGTTCTCTGGGCATCTTGCTTCATCTTTTCGTAGTAGGGGTCGATGATGCCCGAGGCTAGTTCGACCAGGGAGTCCTTCTTCGTGCTGCCCCAGACCCTATACTGGTCATAGATTTCGACAAGGTTCTTGCAGGCCAAGCCCGTAACACTGAGCGCTTTTACATCATCGGTGGTTTCCACCATGGCGAACTTGTAGTCGGTGCTGTTGACAAACCTGTTGAAACGGTCGCAAGGCTCTGTGGCCATGCAGTAGTGGTAGATGAGGACATGATGGCGCACGCACAACTGGGCGACGACAACCTTCTGATCTATGTCGGGACGACCGGCGGTGTACTGGAGGTCGATGCCAACCACCTTGTACTTGCCTCGAGCAAGCCACTGCTCAACGCTGTTGATGTAGTCGTCCACCATGGCCGGGTCGATGGTGTACACCACCGAGAGATCCGTCTCCCTTGCGTGGGTCTCCACTCTATGCTCACCGAACTCCATTGGAGCGCCGCTAGACATCCTCTCTCTATGTGTCGTCGTGGGTGTGCTCGTTGTGTTGTGGGGCGCGATCGAAAGGTTGAAGAGACTAAGGTTATAATGGCCGCGGGAATTAAAGGTCAAGCCAGACGGCCAGGAATATCGGCAGGCCATGATGGTAGTTCTAATTTGCAGCGCATAAATCCATCGTGCCGCACGTAACTGCATTGCGCGGCAACGCGCGCGGCGCAACCGCATGCATATGGCCCCCCGATGTGATCGTGCGCACGCCCAACCACTGGCAGAGCGCGTGTGGAGGGACGCGAGCAGAGCGCTCTGTGTTCGCCTCAACGGTGAGCAACCATATATATATATATATATATATGCATATAGAAGTTGAACACGCAAGGAAAAGTTGTCCACAAGCCTAGCGCGCCGACGGACGCGAGCAGAGCGTGCCGCGCCGCCTAATGGTGAGCACAGTGCACTGCGGAGCCTAACGGCGAGCAGAGCTTGCCGAGGGACACGAGCAGAGGCCGACACAGTGATAGGTGGTAAATAAGACGAACTATGCGAGCGATGTCAGAGACATCAAGCATGAATCAGATTAGAGTTGCGTGTGCGATACGTGGCATACAGTTGATCCATCCGATCTGTTTGTGATGGAATAAGCCATGTGTGTTGCGGCCAAACGCTTGCTGGTATATAACCTTAAATTTAACCAAAAAAGTGTTAATGCATGTTACAAAAATTATATAGCTGGAAACTATGTTCAAATACGACTCCAACGATATAATCTTTGGTGACATGCATTCGTATTTTATTAGTTAAATCCTACTTATAAACCAAGATGGGGGTATAGTAGGTAATTAAATCACAAACGTTTTTTTGTATTAACTTTATGTGTATGTGTCCTTTCGTCCTCCTCTCGCATGTCTTGTCACCCTGCTGCCGCAGACGACATACAACGCAAGCTTGCGCGGCGCGCGGGGGGCTAGAAGTGGCGCCAATGAATCGTCGGTGAGCCCGTTCCCGCGCAACCTTGCAGGTTCCCGCGCAAGCTTCCCGCCCGACTCGGTGAAATCCCCCAAAATCCCAATGCTTACCGGCCTGCTATATAAACCCTCACGGCCGGCGAGTCCCGCGTCGCATTTTCTCCTCCCCCCTGTAGCTTATCTCGTCTGCTTCTCCCACAATCACCAATGGCACCGGTCCTTCATCGTCGCTCAGCCACTCCGCCGTCATCAGAGGATAGCTCCAGCTGGGAGGCTACACCGCGGTAGCGGCGCAGTCCTCGGTGTAGTGTAGTGCGCGTGGCGTCCCTCTTGGGTGTGCGTGGAACACCCACCACACGCTCCGCCGCCGCTGCCCGTCGGCAGCTGTTGCCGGCCGCCGTTGCCTCCACACCACCGTCGAAAGCCAGGGCCATCTCCTGCTCCGCCGCCACGGCCCAAAGGCGGGAGGTGGCCGTCGTGGCCGCCACCCCACTACCGGCCACCATGGCCATCACCCGCTCCATCACCGCGGCCCAAAGGCGGGAGGTGGTGGTCGTGGCCGCCACACCATCGTCGGCCGCCGTGGCCGCCAGCCCACCGTCGACCGCCGGGATCATCACCCGCTCCGCCACCGCCGCCCGAAGGAGGGAGGCAGAGGTGGAGGCCCGCACGTGCGTCAGCGACCTTACGCGCTACATCGAGTTCCTGCGGGAGGAGGAGGAGCGCCTCGTCGAGCATGCAAAGAGCCTTACCGCAGCCGTGGCCGTAGCACACGCCAATGCAGAGGCGAGGAATAAGGAGATCTATGAGCAGTCCGGCCGCTTCGAGAGGGATCGTCTGGAGCGGCAGTGGGTGTTCAAGCTGGCGAGTGTCGCTGA
The DNA here is from genome assembly GCF_018294505.1 of Triticum aestivum. Lineage (NCBI taxonomy): Eukaryota > Viridiplantae > Streptophyta > Magnoliopsida > Poales > Poaceae > Triticum > Triticum aestivum. Next base: position 331,467,963 of record NC_057811.1, on the reverse strand, counting down.
ACGTGCAACAGCGGCAGGCCCCTTATTGCATTTGTGCAGCTCGTCGGTAGGCTCCTACACCTCCTCCTCTTCCTCTTACTGAGTGTGCTCAATAGAGGAGAGACTGCCGAAAGTAGGACAAAGCCCCTCCGTAGTAGTAGTATTTGGATGTGTCGTGGAACTGTACAACGTACTTAAAATTAGCTAGTATATATAGTTGAACTAGCTATTTCAGTACGTGGTTGGCAACAATTGGGGAAAATTTTGGTCGGTTCAGCTGTTGATTTGAACTATTTGTATAAATTAAGAACGACTGCTTAATCAATGAATGAAATCTATGCTTAATTACTGAATTTTAGTTGCAAAAATTAGATAGTGTTAGTGATTTTTAGCTGCATATTTTGACAAATCGCAGTGTTACAAGGATTGACAAATGGCAGTGTTACTAGATCAACAAATGTCAATCTTTCCAGTTTGACAAATGGCAACATACCCAATATGACAGATGCAAACCTTACCAAATTGTTCGTACGTGGTTGCACACGGATCATCCAAAACAACCGTTCGCATTGAAGGGATGCACAAATCCTGCGCTGCGAATTTTCCCTCGACTTAAGGGGGAAGACCATAGCTCTCACTTTGCATACGGGTGTTCTATCTAAAACGTTTCCGATCAAGAGCTGCAGAAATACTGCTCGGCACATTTTCTCTTGGCTTCCTGGGGAAGCTGTCCGTTTGTATACGGGTGTTCTAACTAAAACGTTTGCGATCAAGAGCTGCACACAAATCCTGCTAGGCACATTTTCCCTTGGCTTCCTGGGGAAGTTGCCAGTTTTCCATATAGGTGTTCTAACTAAAACATTTGCGATGAGTGTTTTATATTTAAGACATGTATTAAACTGCGGCTTGGGCACCATTAATGTAGAGGATGCGAGCAAGGCGGGCGTCCATGGAAGTCAAAGGGCTCGCTTCCCAGTGAGCCTGCATGGCGTACAACTCGCACACTTCCCGGTGAACCTCCGCATTGGAGTACAGCTCGCACGCCTCCAGTTTAGTCAAGCACTCAAGCACTTGTCCGCACGACACCTCCTAGCCATTAAAAGAGTAAGGCGTGGCGTCACGTGAATGGTTAACAAAACGCACACAATTTAAATTATACAAAACGTTTGAGATGTTACAGTAGCAGCTATTTGTTTCAAAATGCCTTTGTTGGATGTTATTCGAGTGCACCTTCTCTCAAAATGGACACGAAAAATACCACATCATGTCAGGTACCATTCCATTATAGCATGCCAAGTTTCATGAATATCAGACGAGTTTTGGATTTACTAGAATTTAAAAAGAAAGTATCTCAATTTTTTGCCGGCAATCAACAGTGCCCTGGAGTTTGAAATTCATTCCCATTTCTTGCATGGGACCTAAGCATGCACCGAAGGACACAAATTTGATTTTTCAACCAATTTATATGCACTGGAGCATGTGCATGTAGTTCAAATTTGAATTATGCACATAAAATGCCTAGAAAACCCAGTTAATGTATAAAAATGTCCAAACGAACCCCGAAAAATTCCAAAATTAAACACAAGACTCCTGTTGTTCTATGTTGACACTAGAAATTTTTTGAAAGCAATAAGAGGGAACGGATATCGTTTCGTCCCCAAAGGTGGCAGGTTCCCTACCGAAACCATCACGCTTGTTGTGAGAAGCTCTCGTTTGTGAGAAGCTTATACCCAAACCTGCCCCAAATGGGACAATTTTTTTAGCACGGCATGTTGATGCAGCTCCATGATAGCATGCAAGTTTCATGAATTTCAGACGAGTTTTGGATTTACTAGAATTTAAAAACCAGGTATCATCATTTTTGCCGCCGAGTGACGGTGGCAGGGTGTTTGAAATTCATTCCCATTTCTTGCATGGGACCTAAGCATGCAACCAAGGACACAGATTTAAATTTTCAACTAGTTTATATGCACTAGAGCATGTGCATGTAGTTTAAATATGAATTATGCACATAAAATGCTTGGAAAACCCAGTTAATGTATAAAAATGTCCAAACGAACCCCGAAAAATTCCAAAATTGAACACAACACTCCTCTTGTTCTATGTCGACACTACAAATTTTTTAAAAGCAATAAGAGGCAACAGATATCGTTTCATCCCCAAAGGTGGCATGTTCCCTACCGAAACCATCACGCTTGTTGTGAGAAGCTCTGGTTTTTGAGAAGCTTATACCCAAACCTGCCCCAAATGGGACAAAATATTTACCACGGCATGTTGATGCCGCTCCATGATAGCATGCCAAGTTTCATGAATTTCAGACGATTTTTGGATTTACTAGAATTTAAAAACCAGGTATCTCAATGTTTGCGACCGAGTGACGGTGGCAGGGTGTTTGAAATTCATTCCCATTTCTTGCATGGGACCTAAGCATGCAACCAAGGACACATATTTGATTTTTCAACCCGTTTATATGCACTGGAGCATGTGCATGTAGTTCAAATTTGAATTATGCACATAAAATGCCTAGAAAACCCAGTTAATGTATGAAAATGTCCAAACGAACCCCAGAAAATTCCAAAATTAAACACAACACTCCTGTTGTTCTATGTTGACACTAGAAATTTTTTGAAAGCAATAGCAGGCAACGGATATCGTTTCGTCCCCAAAGGTAGCACGTTCCCTACCGAAACCATCACGCTTGTTGTGAGAAGCTTATACCCAAACCCGCCCCAAATGGGACAAATTTTTTACCACGGCATGTTGATGCCGCTCCATGATAGCATGCCAAGTTTCATGAATTTCAAACGAGTTTTGGATTTACTAGAATTTAAAAACCAGCTATCTCAATGTTTGCGGCCGAGTGACGGTGGCAGGGTGTTTGAAATTCATTCCCATTTCTTGCATGGGACCTAAGCATGCAACCAAGGACACATATTTTATTTTTCAACCAGTTTATATGCACTGGAGCATGTGCATGTAGTTCAAATTTGAATCATGCACATAAAATTTCTGGAAAACCCAGTTAATGTATAAAATATCCAAACGAACCCCGAAAAATTCCAAAATTAAACACAACACTCCTGTTGTTCTATGTTGACACTAGAAATTTTTTAAAAGCAATAAGAGGCAACGGATATCATTTCGTCCCCAAAGGTGGCATGTTCCCTACCAAAACCATCACGCTTGTAGAAGTTCTGGTTTGTGAGAAGCTTATACCCAAACCTGCCCCAAATGGGACAAAAAATTACCACGGCATGTTGATGCCGCTCCATGATAGCATGCCAAGTTTCATGAATTTCAGACGAGTTTTGGATTTACTAGAATTTAAAAAACAGTTATCTCAATGTTTGCGGTCGAGTGACGATGGTGGGGTGTTTGACATTCATTCCCATTTCTTGCATGGGACCTAAGCATGCAAACAATGACACATATTTGTTTTTCAACCCGTTTATATGCACTGGAGCATGTGCATGTAGTTCAAATTTGAATTATGCACCTGAAATGCCTATAAAACCTAGTTAATGTATAAAAACGTCCAAACGAACCCTGAATAATTCCAATTTTTTGATGACACACCTATAGTTGCATGTTCACTGCAGATAAAAGTTCTAGCAATTCAAACACCATCCTTTGCAACTGTGACCCCATTACGTAATTCAAATCAAGACGAAAAATCAAGTAGATCGCACACAGTTTATTATCACCAACCGTGTGAGATGCAGCACAAAATATCTTGGAGCACCGTCGGTGTATAGTACGCCTATGGCTTACGCGAGAAGGTGCGTCGGCTACAGTCCACAGCCGGCGTGTCAAGCACACTAGCTCACTCCCCAAATATCATTTCACTGTTCAATCATCATCGGTGAAAGATGGGGACGTGGAACCGCGTCGTGAGGGCAACTTCGGCGGCCCACTCCGACGAGAGCGCGGCCGCAGCCGCCAGGCGCGTGCTAACAAGCTTCGTGAGGGCGACCGCAATCTGCGTCCGGGCGGCCAAGGCAGCCCAAACGGTTGCTGTTGCTTCTCAGGCAGCGGCAGCGGCATCTGCCTCGGGGATAGCAACTGGCGAGAGCGGCACAACAGCTGTCCGTTCCGCAACGGCGGCCTCAGCCCTGATGGAGGCCACCCACTACCATGTCGAGGCCGTCCACGCCCAGCTCGTGGCGGTCACCGCACAAATCGAATGAAGCTTTTCCGACAATGGTCGGCAACCCACGGCGGAAGAGTTGGCAATCACCGAGAGAGTTCGAGCAGCCGTCCGTTCCTGCATGGCATACCTTGCCACGCAGGAGCCCGCCAAAGCCCAGATCACGGCCGCCCATGCCCAGCTCGTGGAGGCGTATTCCAAAGATATGGCGGACACGGATGGCGAGATGCTTGCGGAGTATGGTGTGATTGATGCCATGGAGCCCCTTCCCCAGGAGACCGTTGGGCGCGAGCTGGACATGGAGGCGGCGGCGGAGATCGACGAGCACCAGCCGTAGTACCAGTACTCTTTGTTTTGTTTAATTAAGAGCGCCGGTCTTTAATTTGTTAGAGTAATGTTTAGGTCAGCTAGCTCTATTTAATTGCCGAACTTGCTCGATTAAGAATTGTGGGTGTGCTGTAGTCTCCTTTGTGCACCCAAATTATGCAATGACGTGGATGACCACTGTAACCATGGAAATTCGAACCAAAATTTTTGACGTTCAAACTCATCACACACGGGTTAAGCTATCTGAATCGTTTGTGATGTTCACATATCGTACAAAGTTCTGAATAAGGGACCGTGTCTGATGACACTTTGCGCGCCAGTTTTTTCGCTGAAGCGATTCCAAATTTTCGGCTTCCATGGAAATATCTACTTCCCCGCCCCCTCCCCCTTACCAAAAGCCACATTTCCCCTATTTCCGCCTTCCTTTCCAATTTGAAACCTTCACTCCTTGCTTGCAGCGCCGCCTCCTCGCCGGCGACCCTCCTTCACGCTGCTCGGCCTCGCGTATCCAGGCAAGTAATCCATACCCGACCCCCATCCTCCTCCTCCTTCCACATCCCACATGCCCCGACCGCCGGCGCGAGCGCGACACCTTCCACCCAAATCACTGACCCCTCCACCAAATAAGCGCCGCCCTAAGCCATGGTGCACGCAGTATAGCCAGGATCTCAAGGAGCATTTGGCAGCGGAGAAGCAAACCGCGGCCGCACGCGTGGATGAGGTCGCGATGGCTGCCATTCGTGCCGACCCCCAGATCTTGGAGGTGCACCTTGCCATTTGCTAGCTACGCCGATTAAGCATGCTCGGTTTACCCGTTGCGTGTGCTGCTCCTGCCTTTCCTTCACAAATTCTTGTGAATTGTGCTATCTAATTTTACCATGCAATGTGTTGCTCTAGTGTATATGTTCTATATGTCGTGCAGTGTGGTGGTCGCTTATTAACTGTTTTGTTCAATCTGCAAATGTGATGTTCAATTAACTGTTTGGTTCAATCTGCAAATGTGATGTTCAATTCTTCAGGCTGCAATTTTTAATTCTCTTCCATGTGAGAAATAAATTGAATTTATCTTTACAAAATACATGAGAAGCGAATACAATTGCTGTATTTCCAAGCTGTCAAGCATGCTTGGTTTGGTTATACATTGTGCAATGTGGTGCTCAGTTAACGTTTGGTTCATTTGTGTTGTGGTGTTTAGTTAACTGTTTGGTTCAATTCTGCAATGCGATGTTCAATAGTTGTGGGTGCATTATGTTATTGTATACCATGTGAGGAATAAATTGAATTTGGCTGTAATAAATACATGAGAAACAAATACAATTGCTATATTTCCAAGTTGTTAAGCACGATTGGTTTGATTAACTGTCTGATCTTCTATTAGGAGTATGTTATATTGTGCAATGTGGTGCTCAGTTAATGTTTGGTTCATTTGTTGTGGTGTTTAGTTAACTGCTAGGTTCAATTTTGCAATGCGATGTCCAATTGTCGTGGGTAGAATTTTGTATTGTTGTGCATGTGAGGAATAAATCGAATTTGGCTGCACTTAATACATGAGAAACATATACAAGTGATATCTTTCCTAGTTCTTAATCATGCTTGGTTTGGATAAATGGGTTTTCCATGTGGCTTGAATTAATCTGATGAATCTGGAATGTGCTTATTTTTCATCAACATATTTTACTGATAGCATGCGAACCCTTACTTAACCTGATGACTAACTACCTTATATGTGTTGCAGGGAAATAATGGGAAGCACTGAGGTTTACAATCGAGGTTAGCACGTGCATGGTCCGTCGTCTAATAGCACATTATTGTGCAATTGCAGGAACCATTCTAATATTTAGGTTTTTAACAATTTGGTCTTGCACATGTAGGTCCTGCTGTCAGAGGTTTTGACCCACTGTTCGACCCTTTTTGCATAGTGGGAAATGAGTTGTCCATGAACATCAGTCAAGTCAAGAAACTCAGAAAGATTGTTAGGATAAAGAAATTAGCGACAAAAAACAACAAGATCTTTGTCTGCACAATGAAGAAGACATCAGTTCACTACAGGATGGTACTAACTATTATACCTTGCCTTTTTTATTCCTTTGCCCCATTTCCAATATAGAGAAGATATTTATGCACATCCTTGTTTTAGGCCTTTCCAAAGCAGTTCACTGATGATTACCTCTCAAACCACATGTATGGTCAAGAGGCGAGGAAGGTATTCATACAACAACCACGGTCTAATATTGAAGTGTTCTTGAAGAGGACGATGGGTTGACGGTCAATCATCCACAGGCACTGGCCTAAAGTTACAAAGACCTTCATCATCAATGAAGGCTCAATATTCGCCTTCTGCTTTAGCAGTTTTCCAGACGAGATACATCTGTCTATGTACCGTCTATGATGCTAATTTCGAAAGGTTATAGTTGTTGCATGTGAAATTTAGTGCTGGTGTAGTTGTGTAATGGGGTAGCTGAGTGCTAAAGCTATATGATGTTGTACTCTATTGTATTTCAATTATGAAATGGAATATATTGTGTGCTTAATATGAAATGTCAATTAGATTAATAAATGGATTATTAATAATCGGATAATTAGCCTGCTAATTGGGTTTTTCTATTGCAAACGGTTATTGAGGAAACACCGTGTGCGATGCATTCAGTAACGCACACCGTTTCTAGGAATAAACTGTGTTAGATTAATGAACAATCACACACGACATCCTCTTGAAAACTGTTTGCGTTAGGCCACCTGGCGCAAAAATTTACCACATAAAAACTGTGTGTGATGGAGAGCCCTTGACACACAGTTTCTTCTATGCATCGTGTGTGATGCATTCAATAACGCAAACGATAAAATCGTTAATACTGTGTGCAATGGAAACACTATCACAAACGATTTAATGGGGAAAATTGTGTGTGATGTACTTGCAAACAGAAACATTTTCCTTGGAGCAACTGTATGGGATGTATATACAAACGGAAACGTTTTGCGGTGACTGACTATGTGCGATGTACTTGCTACCGGAAATTATTTCGCCTGTATAATTGTATTTTTGAGCTCTACTGTACGTATTTCCGTATTTGAGCGCTCGTCGGTCGCACACGACCTCATTTTGCCGAGCGTGTGTGCCAGGAGGGCATATCCCCGACGGTTTCTGGGTCGTGTGGGAAGGACCCCCATATCGCCCACACTCACTAGGCGATGGTTCCAAATGCCGTCGCGGAAAGGGGTTAAAACCCGTTTGTATAGCACCTCGATGTACTAGTGTTTGTCAATCCTAAAGGTGCTAACAAACTGTGCAAGCTCGAGCGATCCATCTATGGACTGGTGCAAGCATCTCGGAGTTGGAATATACACTTTGATGAGGTGATCAAAGCATATGGTTTTGTACAGACTTACGGTGAAGCCTGTATTTACAAGAAAGTGAGTGGGAGCTTTGTAGTAGTTTTGATATTATATGTGAATGACATATTGTTGATTGGAAATGATATAGAATTTCTGGATAGAATAAAAGGGTAGTTGAATCAGAATTTTTCAATGAAAAACCTCGGTGAAGCTACTTACATATTGGGCATGAAGATCTATAGGGATAGATCGAGACGCTTAATAGGACTTTCACAAATCACATACCTTGGCAAAAGTTTTGAAGAAGTTCAAATGAATCAGTCAAAGAAAGGGTTCTTGCCTATGTTGTTGATACGTCTCCATCGTATCTACTTTTCCAAACTCTTTTGCCCTTGTTTTGGACTCTAATTTGCATGATTTGAATGGAACTAACCCGGACTGACGCTGTTTTCAGCAGAATTGCCATGGTGTTAATTTTTGTGCAGAAATCAAAGTTCTCGGATTGACCTGAATATTTACGGGGATTTTTTGTGGAATAAATAAAAAATACTGGCGCAAGAAGTTATCAGAGGGGGGCCACCCAGAGGCCACAAGGCCTGGGGGCGCGCCCACCCCCTAGGGCGCGCCTCCTAGGCTTGTGGTCACCCTGGAGCTCCTCCGACCCTAATTCCAACACTATATATTCAATCCATGGAGAGAAAAAATTAGAGAGAAGGATTCATCGCATTTTACGACACGGAGCCGCTGCCGCCTCCTGTTCTTCCTCGGGGGGCTGATCTGGAGTCTATTTTGGGCTCCGGAGAGGGGAATCCGTCACCATCATCATGAACCTTCCTCCATCGCCAATTCCATGAGTCTCACCACTAGGAGTGCGTAATTCCATCGTAGGCTCGCTGGTCAGTGATGGGTTGGATGAGATTTATCATGTAATCGAGTTAGTTTTGTTAGGGTTTGATCCCTAGTATCCACTATGTTCTGAGATTGATGTTGCTATGACTTTGCTATGCTTAATGCTTGTCACGAGGGCCCGAGTGCCATGAATTCAGATCTGAACCTATTATGTTTTCATGAATATATATGTGTTCTTGATCCGACCTTGCAAGTTGTAGACACCTATTACGAGTTATGATCCGCATACCCCAAGGTGACAATAATTGGGATTCTTTCCGGTGATTACCGTAGTTTGAGGAGTTCATGTATTCACTAAGTGCTAATGCTTTGTTCTGCTTCTCTATTTAAAGGAGGCCTGAATATCTCTTAGTTTCCATTAGGACCCCACTGCCACGAGAGGGTAGGACAAAAGATGTCATGCAAGTTCTTTTCCATAAGCACGTATGACTATATACGGAATACATGCCTACATTATATTAATGAATAGGAGCCAATTCTGTGTCGCCCTAGCTTAAAACCGTTGCATGATCAATGTCATCCGACATAATTATCCATCGCTGATCCAATTCCTGCGAGCTTTTCACTTATTGATCTTTGTTGAGCTACTTTCGTTGCTACTGCTGTCACAATCACTACACAACTGCTACTGTTACTTTTGCCACTGTTATCGCTACTATCATACTACTTTGCTACTAAATACTTTGCTACAGATATTAAGTCTTCCAGGTGTGGTTGAATTGACAACTCAACTGCTAATACTCGCGAATATTCTTTGGCTCCCCTTGTGTCAAATCAAAAATTTGGGTTGAATACTCTACCCTCGAAAGCTATTGCGATCCCCTATACTTGTGGGTTATCAAGACCTTTTTCTGGCGCCGTTGCCAGGGAGCATAGCTCTATTCTTTGAGTCACTTGGGATTTATATTTGTTGATCACTATGAGGAATCTGAAAGATACTAGAACCAAGATTTTTCCCTCTACTAAGAGGGGAGGTAAGGAACGGCCATCTAGCTCTGCACTTGATTCACCTTCTGTTTTGAGTAAGCTTGCGACACCTACACCTGCTATTGATTCTGATATGTCGCAAGTAATTGATGATGCTACTTCTGCTATGAATGATGCTTATGATGCTACTACTCTGCTTGATAATACTGTGCCACTAGCTGAATTTGTTGATGAACAACTTGCTAGAGCTAAAGATATTGAGAATGCTGCAACTGATGATATTTCCGAAACTGATGAAATCATTGAAACTGAACACTTTGAAACACCTGCTAGAACTAGCTCCCCTAGATATGAATCACCTGTTATATACCTGAGGGTTATGTTATGGATGGAGAGGTAGCTAGGGACTTTCTTGCTTGTAAGGATAGAGATGATCTCAAGAAATTACTATGCAAGTGGAAAGAAAAATCTTTGAACGCTAGAATGCAATATGACCTTTTTCTTACTGATAAGGATTATGAATTCTCTGTCGATCCCAAGTTAATTACTTTGGTTGAATCTGATCCTTTCCATGGCTATGAATCTGAAACTGTTGTGGCACATCTTATTATACTAAATGATACAGCCACCCTATTTGCTCATGAGGAAAAAATTCGCCATTACTATATTCTTAAGTTATATCCTTTCTCATTAAAGGGTGATGCTAAGGTATGGTTTAACTCTCTTGCTCCTGGTTGTGTGCGTAGTCCCCAGGATATGATATTACTTCTTTGAAAAATATTTTCTGCTCATAAGAAACAAGCTGCTTTACAGGAAATATTTAACTCTGTGCAAATTGAAGAAGAGAGACTCCCACAAGCTTGGAGGAGGCTTCTCTAATTACTTAATGCTTTGCCTGATCATCCTCTCAAGAGAAATGAAATACTTGAAACCTTTTATAATGGACTAACCGATGCTTCGAGGGACCACCTAGATAGTTGTGCTGGTTGTGTTTTCAGGGAATGAACTATTGAACAAGCTGAAGTACTATTGAATAATATATTGAGTAATAATAATGATTGGACTCTTCCCGAAGCACCTCCTAAGCCAATTCCAAAGAAGAGAGGTATTCTATTTCTCAGTCCTGAAAATATGCAAGAGGCAAAGAAATCTATGAAAGAAAAAGGTATTAAAGCTGAAGACATTAAGAATTTACCACCTATTGCAGAAATACATGGTCTCAATACGACACAGGTAGTAGCACTACAAAAAAATACAGTTCCGTGATGATACGTGTTTGTTACAGTAGGTCATGTTTTTGTCAGAATCAAGATAGTCATAGCTGTGCTGTCGTAGAAGTGTTCCATGACATTACCAAAATTATCATCACGGAAGTGTCCACTTCCATGACAATAAATGGCGCGTCATGGAAGTGCTTTCGTCAAGAGTAACCGACACGTGGCATCCACCGTCACGGGTCGCCGTTAAGCCATCGGGTTCCGGTTTGGATCCGATACCCCGTTAACAGCCCGGACAATGGGGATTTTCCACGTGTAAAATTCTCAATGGCCAGAGGAACCACGTGTTGGCTCAGCGTCGGGACAGATGTCATCCACTCATTGGATGGGAGGCGCCTATGATACGTCGACACGTGGCACGGCCTAACGGAGGCCCATTCAGGTGAAAAGGCCGGCCCGTTTGACTTGGCCAAAAGGTAGCGGGTCGGCCCACGAAAAGCCTATTAACGGCCTGTTCGCATATAGCGCATTTACAGCCCGCTAACACATGGCCCGTTATGGCCTATCCGAATTGGGCCCAGTAGCGTTATCTGGCCCGTTCAATATGATTCCAGCCCGTTGTAACTTTTGGCCCATGACGTATTTCGGCCCATACGAGGTCCTTTGCAACTCTTGGCGTTTTAAAGGGCCGTGGTGAAACTGGCCCATAATGAACAGTGTAACGCTTTACACCCATTAATGACCCATTATTCCGTTGGGCCATTTCCAGCCCTGTTACCTTTCGGCCTTCTAAGGGCCCATTTATTCTTGGGCTCATTTCCAGCATTCAGTTACTTACGACCCGTTACTGGCCAGTTCTGCTTGTGGGCCAAATCCAGCCCGTGGTTACAGTCAGCCCGTTAACCCGTTGGGCTGTTTTCATAGTGTCATCCAATACGGCCCATTAGCGACCTGTGATGCCTGTCGATAGAATTAAGCCTGTTATACATTTCGGCCTATTAATGACCCGTTATGGTCGGGCCATAAACACACGATTTCCACTCTAGCCCGTTTATGACCCGTTTTGCGGACCGGCATTGGTCCATGAATAATACGGCCCGTATAAGGCCCATTGAATATACAACCCATGGAGGGCCCATGGATCCTACGGCCTGTAGGAGGTGTCGGTGTCAAAACCGGCGGATCTCGAGTAGGGGGTCCCGAACTGTGCGTCTAAGGCGGATGGTAACAGGAGGCGGGGGACACAATGTTTACCCAGGTTCGGGCCTTCTCGATGGAGGTAATACCCTACTTCCTGCTTGATTGATCTTGATGATATGATTATTACAAGAGTTGATCTACCACGAGACCGTAGAGGCTAAACCCTAGAAGCTAGCCTATGATTATGATTGTTCTTGTCCGACGGACTAAACCCTCCGGTTTATATAGACACCGGAGGGGGCTAGGGTTACACAGAGTCGGTTACGAAGGAGGAGATCTACATATCCGTGTTGCCAAGCTTGCCTTCCACGCAAAGGAGAGTCCCACCCGGACACGGGACGAAGTCTTCAATCTTGTATCTTCATAGTCCAACAGTCCGGCCAAAGTATATAGTCCGGCTGTCCGAGGACCCCCTAATCTAGGACTCCCTCAGTAGCCCCTGAACCAGGCTTCAATGACGATGAGTCCGGCGCGCAGATTGTCTTCAGCATTGCAAGGCGGGTTCTTCTCCAAATTCTGAGTACCTGTCGAGTAGTGTCCGGCTTCCCATGAATGTTGCACTCCTTGGCTTCTGCGCCTAATAATGGCTATCCTCCACGTGTCGAGCGAATGCGAGAAGTCGGGGCATTTTTACACTTGCCACCCTAACCATGTAAGTAAATCGTCTATTTAAAGAGATGGGGATCCTCAGATCCAGATCACACCATCCTCCCACAACGAGTATCCATTGGAGCACGCCCGGAAAAGTCCATCCCATCATGGCCGGCCATCGCAGCTCCTCCTCTCGCTCCTGTAGCCTAAGCCAATTAGTAGAGTTACAGACCCAGGGGTTTCTCCCTCCAGCGTATATGGTCCCCGTTCGAGCCGGACTAGCCACTTACAACGGCGGGGAGCAAGCGGAGAGCCTTCCCAACCCATCCAGGGGGAGCGGGTATGCCTTGTCCCTTACTTACTAAGGGGGCTTGGATTTCCCATCCATCCGTTCCTCCGCGGGCTCCTGGAGTTCTACGGCCTCCAGCTGCATAGCTTTACTCCCACCTCCATATTACACATCGCTCGCTACGTCGCCCTTTGCGAGCTGTTTTTCGGCTGTGAAGCTCATTTCGAGCTATGGAAGAGGCTATTCTGCCTCGTACCCCATACACAGGAGGGGTCAATATATAAAGTGGGCGGGGCCGAGATATGGCGCATCGCCGGGACCGGATACCTGTCCGGTACTCCGAAGAAGACATCCAAAGACTGGCCTTCGGAGTGGTTCTATATGGAGGACGTCCCCCTTCCGGACCCTATTCGGATGGGCTTTCCTGAGTTCGACAACGCCCCTTTGAAGAAACGCCGCAGCTGGCGCCCTCGGAGCCCCCAGGAGGAAGATAACGGAGAAGTCCTTTACCTGATGGGCCGGATAAAAACGCTGGCCAAATCAGGATTGACAATAATCGAGGTTATGTCAATATGTATAATGCGGGGGGTGCAGCCACTTCAATATCGGGGACAACCCATGTGGCACTTCAATGGAGAAGACGATGCCACCCGCTGTGGTCGTAAGGGACCGGACTCCATCGCTGCTCTAGCGAAAATACTATCCGATTTATATAAAGGAGAGGAAGAGGAGTTCATCCGCATTAAGCCACGGGATGGATTCTCCATGTACAACCCCCCAAACTGGGTGAGCTGCTACTTTTTACTCCGAACCTTCCCGCATTCTTCGTCATAAGTATTTACCTTGCTACTTCATAGAAGGAACTGCGAAAAGCTGTGAGGGAGGTCCACAGCCCGCCTCCACAACCAGAGGACCCTGACCGGGCCGTCGACCATGGACTCGAAGAAGAGCCGGACACATTTGTGGAGCTCATCGACAGGAGGTTCTATCAATTAAGCTGCGATGGTGCCATGGTGGCCATCATAGCCGATTATCCTGGACTTCTCCCTGCATCGCATGTAAGTAAAACCGGAGTCCCAACTTCTGAGAAGGATCCCTTTTTTTGCACTTCACCTACCGCACACATATGGTGTCTTACAGGGAAGGTCCTCGGGACGCCATGTTGAACCCGCAGTGACTCACCAACAAGGGGCACCGAAACCGGGTAGGCTTAAAAGGAAGGCGGTTAGGAATGAGACGCTGTCGCAGAGGTATGAAAAAGAACCCCGCTCCATGGTTGTCGTCTTTTAAAATATAATAATGTCCGTGTTTCCTAGCAGGAAAAACGCTCGCCGGACCATATCCGGAGAGCCTGCCGGCCACGCCTCCACCAGCCGGGCTCCAGAGCCGGACTCAGAGGCAGACGCTAACGTGGGGCCAACACCGGATGTTCCTCCTACGGAGGATGCAGATAGGCTGTCCGCTACGAAATCTGAAGTGGAGAGTGCCATGAATCACAGGCGTCGCTAGGCCGTACTCCGCGACGCTTGTTTCTCTCAAGAGGCGTTCGATGCCTTCAACTCAGGAGACGCGTACATCCGAGCTGCTCAAAATGGTCTTGCCAGAGCCACAGACCAGTATGTAAAGGATATACGGGTAAGAAAATCTAATAATTATGTATATCAGTAGCCCCTGAGACTTGAAACAGTTGGCACAACTGATTAAAGGATCGTTGTTTTCGTAGGTTCTTACGGAGAAGAATACCTAGTTGTCTCGAGAGCTGGAGGAGTGCAAAGCCCAGCTACGGGCCGCAGTTGCCGCAATGAAGGAGTCCGAGAAGGCCCCATCTGGTAACACTTGTTTCTATCGAAAAGAATTTCATGTACCAGTTAGTATTCGGCATGCATGCAAATCTAACAATAGATTCTGCAGATGACCCCGGAGTGAATCCGGAGGTCGTACGAGGGGATGAGCAACATGCTCAACGACAGCTAAAGGCTGGCGAGCGTGTGCTTACGAAGGTTAGGCGGGAGAAAAACGATCTCCAAGATGCCAATACCCGGTTGGGCGTTGAACTGAAAGATGTTCGAGCCCAGCTTGCTGACTCCGTAAAGGAGAATAAGAGGCTTCGACGCGGCATTTTTAGTAAGTGCTTGAATGAACTTTTATAGAGTTCGGCGAAGAAACCGGCTAACAGAGTTATATCTGTAGGTATGCTGACGGGTCGTCCGCGGAGGAGATGCCCGGGTCTGCGGGTGATCTTCTACCAGAGCTCTCACAACTGCACGAACAAGTACGGCAGGTGATGCAGGGCATTGCCCAAGCCTTGTGGCCCTCCGCCTCCCCGCCAGGAGGCATGGGGGAGCTTGTAGAGATGCTCAAGGGAGCGCGGCGGCGCTTCCGATTATGGAAGATATTAGCCTGCCGACAAGGTGCAAGGGAAGCCTGGGCCATGGGGAAGACACGATATACCAAGGCTGACCCGAACCACATGGCTGATGTCGGACCTGTGGGGTCTGATGGGAAAGAGATCCCCGTCAGTTTGGTGTATGACCAGGTGAAATTATCCGCAAAGTATTCCCAACAGGATTGTAGGCTAGACAGCCTGTTGGATGGTATAGAAGAAGAATTTAGTCAGTTTAAGTGACTGTGTACTTCAAGTGACATTTATTGTCCCTAGCCGGATTGTAAATCATTTGTCATGGCAGACCTTTTCGCTTCGACCTCTGGACCCGACAGTTCGGAGTGTATCTGAATACCCGCTCAGTTATGTAAAAACCGGGATACGCGTGGAAACCAGGCGTAGGGGTCATAAGTGCTTGAACAGACAAGTACCCAACTAGCTATGTTATATTACATGGATAGTAAGAAACATCTTCCAGGGAGAATAGTTCCGTTAAGGGTTCCTTTCCCCGGGTACGCATGCATTAATGTGCATGTCCGAACTGCGAAAAGAGACGCAGGATATAAACATCTGGGGGCATGTATTACAATAAATAAAAGTCATCTTTTGTTCACCGACCGAATATTCCCTTAAGAACGCTAGCTTTCGGCTTCAACCAGTCTGAGGTACACATCCGGCTGACCCGGCAGTAACAATCGCAGAGGTGCTCCCCTTATGCCCTAGCCGAATTAACAGGAACGTAGGGCATAAACACAAGATCCATGCAACCCAGCTTGGCCAAAACTTAAGTCATATCGATGCATATAATGGCGAAGAAAAGGTACATGTGGAAAAGTAACACATGTGCGGGGGCATAAAGCCCGGAGCATAATTATATTAAGCTTCTGTATAAGAAGCCCCCAGGTATAATGAGCACGCCTAGCGCGTCAAGATTATGTAGTCAAGACACATTTTAAGCTTTTAAGGCTGTGAAGAAAAAGGGAAGAAAGAAAGAAAGAAGAGACAGATAACGGATATATAAAAAAATTGACGGAGGTAAGGAGACGAACGCATAGTCTGGCACTAGGCGTAGAACCTTCAGAGTCTGGCTGCGTTCCATGGGTTTGGCTCGAGTCGATTGTCCGATGCATCCCGCTGACGGTACGCTCCACCGGTCAGAACTTGGTCAATAACGAAGGGACCTTCCCATTTGGGCTTGAGCTTGTTCTTTTTATTCTCCGGTAGGCATAGAACGAGTTCGCCAACGTTATAAGTTTTGGCCCGTACTTCTCTGCTTTGATACCGTCGAGCCTGTTGCTGATAGAATGCAGAGCGGGCTTTTGCCACGTCACGCTCCTCCTCTAGGGCGTCCAAACTGTCCTGCCGATCAAGCTCGGCTTCTTTCTCTTCGTACATGCGCACTCGAGGTGAGTCATGAATTATGTCGCAGGGCAGTACCGCCTCTGCGCCGTACACCATAAAGAACGGTGTGTATCCGATAGTGTGATTCGGCGTGGTCCGCAGCCCCCATAGTACGGAGTCGAGCTCCTCGACCCAGTGCGTATCTGATTCCTTCAAGGATCGCACTAATCTGGGTTTAATGCCGCTCATGATAAGACCATTTGCTCGCTCAACTTGACCGTTAGTTTGCGGGTGATAGACAGAGGCATAATCGAGCTTAATGCCCATGTTGCTGCACCAATTTTTTACCTCATCGGCCGTAAAGTCCGAGCCGTTATCGGTGATGATGCTGTGGGGAACGCCGTAACGGTGTACAACCCCAGATATGAAGTCTATCACTGGTCCGGACTCGGCCGTTTTAACTGGTTTGGCTTCTATCCATTTGGTGAATTTATCCACCACGACCAATAGGTATTTTTTCTTATGGCTTCCTCCTTTAAGGGGTCCGACCATATCAAGCCCCCAGACCGCAAAGGGCCAAGTAATGGCGATTGTTTGGAGAGCGGTAGGTGGCAGATGGCTTTTGTTTGCAAAAAGCTGGCAACCGACGCAACGTTGAACGAGGTCCTGTGCGTCTGCTCGGGCTGTCGGCCAGTAAAAACCTGTACGGAAGGCCTTGCTTACAAGGGCCCGAGCTGTGGCGTGGTGGCCGCCAAGTCCAGCATGAATTTCTGCCAAAAGTTGCCGTCCTTCCTCTTCGGAGATGCACCTTTGAAGTACTCGGTAGCGCTTTTCTTATAAAGCTCTCCCTCGTGGACCATGTAGGCTTTAGACCGCCGCACAATGCAACGTGCCTCGTTTGGGTCCTCAGGGAGTTCTTGCCTAGTTAGGTAGGGCAAGAAGGGTTCTGTCCACAGGGCGATGACAGCCATAATCACGTGGGCCGAAGGCGTTATTTCGGTGGCAGAGCCTCCGATTATGTCAGAGTGTTCGGTATCTGGTGTTGTGGCCAGGTCCGGACTGTTGTTGCCGGTCTCTCCTTCCCATACCACGGATGGCTTAAACAACCTTTCCAGGAAGATATTAGGTGGGACGGGGTCGCTCTTAGCGCCGATGCGGGCGAGGATATCCGCCGCTTGATTGTTTTCTCGGACCACATGGTGGAATTCAAGCCCCTCGAACCGAGCTGACATTTTGAGGACGGCGTTGCGGCAAGCCGCCATTTTTGGGTCCTTGGCGTCAAAGTCTCCATTTATTTGAGATATTGCGAGGTTCGAATCCCCATGCACCTCTAGGCGTTGAATGCCCATGGATACTGCCATCCGGAGACCCTGCAACAGGGCCTCATATTCTGCTGCATTGTTGGAGTCTGTATATAATATTTGGAGTACGTATTGGACTATATCTCCGGGGGGGGGGATGTCAGGACGACGCCTGCCCCCAGACCAGCCAGCATCTTAGAGCCGTCAAAGTGCATGATCCAATTGCAGTACGCGCCGTACTCTTTAGGGAGTTCGGCTTCTATCCATTCGGCGACGAAATCGGCCAGTACTTCTGACTTAATGGCTTGCCGTGGTTTGTATGTTATGTCGAACGGGAGGAGCTCAATAGCCCATTTAGCAATCTGGCCCGTGGCATCGCGGTTATTTATTATATCGTTGAGTGGTACTTCGGAGGCCACCGTAATTGAACACTCTTGAAAGTAGTGTCATAATTTCCGGGATAACATGAAGACCGTGTATGCTATCTTTTGATAGTGTGGGTACCGTGATTTGCATGGAGTGAGGATAGTGGATACACAGTATATCGGATTTTGAAGGGGGAACTTATGTCCGTCCGTCTCTCGTTCGACGACGAGCACTGCGCTTACAACTTGGTGTGTTGCCGCTATATATAACAGCATTGGTTCGCCGACATTTGGCGCGGCCAATATTGGGTTGGTGGCCAAAACGACTTTTATTTCTTCCAATCCGGCCGTGGCCGCATCCGTCCACTCGAAGTGTTCGGTGCGTCGGAGAAGGCGATAAAGGGGTAGTGCCTTTCTCCTAATCGGGAGATAAAGCGGCTTAAGGCAGCCACACATCCACTTAATTTCTGGATTTGCTTGAGGTCTGTTGGGATAGCCAACTGTGACAGAGCTCGAATTTTGGCCGGATTTGCTTCAATTCCTCTAGTGGAGACGATGAAGCCCAAGAGCTTTCCGACGGGCACGCCGAAAACACATTTTTCCGGATTGAGCTTGATGTCATATGTTCGGAGATTGTCGAACGTGAGCCTCAAGTCGTCTATTAAGGATTCGACGTGTCTGGTTTTAATGACCACATCGTCTACGTATGCCTCCACTGTTTTGCCGATTTGTGTTTCCAGGCATGTCTGAATCATGCGTTGATAGGTTGCACTGGCGTTTTTGAGCCCGAAAGGCATGGTGTTAAAGCAGAAGGGGCCGTATGGAGTGATAAATGTCGTTGCGGCTTGATCGGACTCCACCTTCTTAATTTGATGGTATCCGGAGTATGCGTCGAGGAAACACAATGAGTCGTGTCCTGCGGTAGCGTCGATAATTTGATCGATGCGGGGGAGGGGGAAGGGATCCTTGGGGCAAGCCTTGTTAAGGTCCTTGAAATCGACACATAGGCACCAAGATTTGTCCTTCTTTGGTACCATCACCAGGTTTGCTAGCCAGTCCGGATGTTTTATTTCTCTAATGAATCCGGCCTCGAGTAACATGGCTAGCTCTTCTCCCATGGCTTATCGCTTAGGCTCAGAGAAACGCTGAAGAGTCTGCTTGACCAGCTTAAACCCCTTTAGAATGTTAAGGCTATGCTCGGCCAGCCTACGTGGAATTCTTGGCATGTCTGAAGGATGCCAGGCAATGATGTCCCAATTTTCGCGCAAGAACTCCCGCAGTGCGGCGTCTACTGTGGGGTTTAACTGTGCCCCGATGGATGCTGTTTTTGTGGGTCCGTTGGGTGGACCTGGAATTTGACTATTTCGTCTCCTAGTTTAAAAGAGGTGGACTTGGGTCTTTTGTCGAGTATCACATTGTCCCTGTCCACTATGGAGCGCAGCGCAGTTAGTTCTTCGGCCGCAAGGGCTTCGGATAACGCCTCGAGGGCTAGTGCGGCGGTTTTATTTTCGACGCGGAGTGCTATGTCCGGATCACTAGCTAGAGTGATGATTCCATTGGGCCCGGGCATTTTGAGCTTCATGTACCCGTAATGGGGTATAGCTTGGAAGATCGTGAATGCCTCCCACCCTAAAAGGGCGTGGTATCCGCTACTGAACGGGGCCACTTGGAATGTGATTTCTTCGGGACTATAATTCTCTGGCGTGCCGAATACCACATCTAGTGTGATTTTTCCCGCACATCGTGCCTCCCCACTAGGGATGATTCCTCTGAAGGTCGTGCTACTTTGCTCAATGCGGCTCTTTTCTATTTCCATTTTTTGAAGAGTCTCCTCATATATGAGGTTTAATCCGCTACCACCGTCCATGAGCACTTTAGTAAGCCGAAGACCGTCCACAATTGGACTAAGGACCAAGGCGGCTGGTGCTCGGGTTGTTCGGAATTTAGGTTCGTCACTGGCATTGAAGGTTATAGCCGTATCGCTCCATGGATTTATTGCTGCCACGTGGCAGACTTCGGCAAGGCTGCGGAGTGCTCGCTTGCGCCTATTATTTGAGGCGAAGGTCTCGAAGACTGTTAATACTGTGTTGTTATTTTCGACGGGATGGTGCTCTGTTGTATTGTTGATGAGGATATCCTCGCCTCTCTTGGCCACCTGCCGGAGTATCCAACATGCTCTAAGGCTATGTGTTGGCATGGTATCCACTGTACTGTGAATTTTGCATGGCCCATTGAGCCATCCCTCCAATACGGTTCCACGCCCTATAGTGGGCTTTTGTTTCTTTGTAATTGGATCGGGTGACTTACGAGAGTACACCTTTTTAGTTCGGACGGGGGGTTTAGTGAGGGCCGGAGGATCCCAAAATTTTGTTTGGGTTTTCCAGGCGCTTTCCATCGCACAGTACTTCTGTACTATGGCCGCCAAGTCAGCAAAGTGTGCTATGTCACGGCGACTTATGGCGTTGAGGATTCCCTTGTCCGTGCAATTTTTGCAAAAGAATGAAATTGCGTCTTCCTCGCGACAGTCCTTGACCATGATCATTACAAGGAGGAATCTGGCCCAATAGTGATGTACTGTCTCTTGGGGCTCTTGTCTAATGTGGGAACGATCACTTATATCTGGGTGGGTGGGTAGATTTAGGTCCGAACCCTGACCCGATCTGAGACCCAGGGGCAGAGGAGTTTCCGAGCTTGGCAGTTCGGGCTCCGGGATGTTGCCCAATAGATCTGGCCCGCTGTCTGATTCTAGGTTCAAAGCTTGGGCCATGTCCTCCCGTAGACGGGTGTTCGGCTCGGAGAGCTCGGGAATCCGGACATAGTTTGTCCTCAAGATAGAGGAAGAATCACTGTGTTGCTCCTCTACCACCGCTATCTGATGGGTGACCGGCGGCGAGTTAATCTCCCTTTGGTCGAGTTTAAGCCCGATCCGATCATAGTCCATAGCGACTCCCAGGGCGGCGATGCGATCCAAGAGCTCGTTCAAGGAGGAGAGCTCCATTCGATCCATCTGCTCGGTGAATCCCGAGCCGACGTGGAGGCTATTTTTGATGACCCGACAAGTCATCGTCGGCGTAATGGCCGAACGGGCGGTCATGACGAAGCCGCCTAGTCGGAGAGTTTGGCCTACAGCCAGGGCTCCCCCAGAGGCGATGTTGTCCTTGACAACAAGACGAGCCATCAAGCCTTATGGTGACGGCACAGTAGAACTCTCAATGAAAGCACCAATGTCGGTGTCAAAACCGGCGGATCTCGGGTAGGGGGTCCCGAACTGTGCGTCTAAGGCGGATGGTAACAGGAGGCGGGGGACACAATGTTTACCCAGGTTCGGGCCCTCTCGATGGAGGTAATACCCTACTTCCTGCTTGATTGATCTTGATGATATGAGTATTACAAGAGTTGATCTAGCACAAGATCGTAGAGGCTAAACCCTAGAA
This sequence comes from Triticum aestivum, assembly GCF_018294505.1. Classification (NCBI taxonomy): domain Eukaryota; kingdom Viridiplantae; phylum Streptophyta; class Magnoliopsida; order Poales; family Poaceae; genus Triticum; species Triticum aestivum. The sequence goes on along the minus strand of NC_057811.1, from coordinate 331,446,220 downwards.
GCTAGCCTATGATTATGATTGTTCTTGTCCTACGGACTAAACCCTCCGGTTTATATAGAAACCGGAGGGGGCTAGGGTTACACAGAGTCGGTTACGAAGGAGGAGATCTACATATCCGTATTGCCAAGCTTGCCTTCCACGCAAAGGAGAGTCCCACCCGGACACGGGACGAAGTCTTCAATCTTGTATCTTCATTGTCCAATATTCCGGCCAAAGTATATAGTCCGGCTGTCCGAGGACCCCCTAATCCAGGACTCCCTTAGGAGGCCCATGGTCACTAATGCAGGTAGCAGGACCATGGTTACAACGGCCGTATGTTGCCCATTGTTATTGTGGCCTAGTTATAAAAAATAGGTTATTGTGGCCACTAGAAAAACGTGGAAAAAGAACTGCAGTGACTACAAGCAAACAACTAAACAAGACAATAAGGAAATAAATAAGCAAGCAACTAACGTTAGGCTATTACGGCTATTACACATATTATATCCACTGGGCATCAAAGTTCGTCACCAGTGCAAATATAGGGAACAAAGCAGCATATCACATACACTGGTTGTCAAAGTTGGCGACCAGTGCCAATAAATGCCGCAGCAAAACAAGTCCAGAACTGAAACCACTTCAGAAGAGCTCAAGAAACAATATCCTGGGTACCCAGCATGCTAGCAAGATGCTTAGCAAGCTTATTAACTTTCTCTTGTTTGGCGCTTAAATCCTCTCGCGCTTGCTATTGCACCTGAAAGTATGCATCTGAATTCTGCAGGGACTTCCTCAGTCCTTCGGTCGTGTCGCAACACATCTGATCAATGTATTTCAACTTGAAGTTGAAACTAAATAAGACGAACTGATTCAGGCAGCGAGTGCGAAGAGCTTGTGCCAGCAGAAGACAAGACTTTTGGGTTGTCTAACTATCGTCAAGATAGTTTTTATTAGCTTCCTTGGAGACCAACAGGGATGTCTCACTATCTTGAACCTTATCTGCATTACTTCATTTACCATTACATAACGGGGTACTCTTCTGCAATATTTTGTCCGCATTCTAAAAGAGAAACAGGCGGACACATCACAGGTTTACCATGTTGTATATGAAACTCATTTTGGTAAATAAGTTCAGTAGTAAAGTGGACAGGATAACAACATGAAACAAACATATATCTATGTACCATGGTCACTGTATGGTCTATATCATTCTAGTTTTTGTTGCCAAATCAAGATAGAGACACAGTTCAAATAATATCTGTTTAAGACAAAGCAGCATAGACAGAATATAAGTGTGGGAAACTACAGAGCAATAACAACACTTGTAATGTGCATGACATGAGAACATAAATGTTTATTCAATTGAAACTGAAATCAACATAGAGCAAGTTACAACAACAAACCAGTTAAAGAAACATGTTTAAAACATACCTGTTGCGCCATTGGACTTTCAATTCCATCCTTCAAATTTGAAAATAGTTGGCATGAGTAAATACAATGATGCAAGAGCAAAGGAGTATGAACCATAGCTACAGAACCTGACCTGAGAACAATTCTTCTTCTACTTTAAGCGTTGAGTTGGGGTTTGGAGTGGTGGTCCTCGTGCTTTGGGCACTACAGTTGCCTTACTAAATGCTCGTGTTTGGGTGCTCTGTGGTGGAGACGATGATGTGTCAACTAGAACTGGGTTACTATCTGCTGGGGTTGGGGTTAGAAGGGGTGTAGCTAGTTCTGTCCAACTGGGTAGGGGTACAATCTATGAGAGTCTGGGTTATGTGTGGTGGGGCTGGTTCTTGGGCAAGTACAACCATGGTTCTACCTGCATCGAATGGTAGCACTATCTTTTCTGAAGACCGTGTTGTTACTCCCTTAGATACTGCCATCACCATCTCCAATTCAAATGGCTGATAAACAAGAAAAGTAATTGAATGTAAAGATACTGCTATCACCATATCCAATTCAAATGGCTGATAAACAAGAAAAGTAATTGAATGTACATACATTGTATGATAGACAGGTGCAATGGATAGTGGGGAATAAAAGAGGGAATGAAATAACTCACATTTATGTTGTCTAACCAAACAGGATAGCATGACACAATTTCACATATATGATGGCTAACTAAACAGGATAGCATGACACAATTTCACATATATGATGGCTAACTAAATAGGATGGAAAAACATAGATCAAAATATGATGACCGTGTAAACAGATGACATGATATAACTATATAATGTGTTTATTAAATAGGTTGGCATGCCATAATTCACATACATGCCCCCTATGGAAACATGATAGCATGATATAATTCACGGATAGAATGACATAATTCAAAATATGATGACTGTAAACACTAAACAGATGAGATGATATAACTATATGATGTCTTTATTAAATGGGTTGGCATGCCATAATTCAGATAGATGATGTCTATGTAAACATGATGGCATGATATAATTCAAATATATGATTTATATACTAAGCAAGTAAGCAGATGGCAATCGCATATCTGATGTAAAAACTAAGCAATGCAAGACAACATACTCATGATATGAGTAATATAACCCTGCCAAGTTTGAGCATAGACCTCAACGGGGAAATAAGACTGGTCATCTATCTCTGAATCCTCCTATGAGGAGCTATCTGTAACCAACAAGATGTCTGCTTCATTAGGTAGCATTGTCTGCACTAAAGACCTTGTTTTCACTCCAGATACTTCCATCACCGCTTCAAATGGCTGATGCACAGGAAGAGTAGTTGAATATACAAACGTTGTCTACAAATGGAGTACATAATACAAAAAAGGATAGCATGATATAATTCACATATATGATGATTGGCTAAACAACTTGACATTGCATAATTCACATATATAATGCCTTGCAACAAGATAGCATTGCATAATTCACATATATAATGTCTTGCAACAAGATGGCATTCCATAATTCACATATATGGTAATTAGACACTAAACAGGTGGCATTCACACAAAGCATGTCTAAACGAAGCAAAGTACATAGCAATGCAAGACACCATATAAACCAACAGTTGAATTCAAAATCAAGCTTCATCCCCATTAATGTGCATGAGGACAAAAGTGAAATCTTGATCAGAACTTTGAATTGCAAAAGAGAGGCTTGACGGTGTCCTGGACTAGGGGGTACTCACCACGTCATCTCCCGATCTGTTAGATTGGGCCGAGGACCCCCCATGGCCGTATACTCATGGGCCAGTTCGGACAGCTGCCGCATACAAGGAAGATTCCGCAAGACTTGGTGATCAAGACAAGGACTCCTCCCCATCGGTGTATTCGGCCAGGACTCTTGTTATCCTAGGCCTCTGGTGCATTATATAAACCGAGGCCAGGCTAGTCGATAGAGATAACAACAATCATAATCATAGGCTAGCTTCTAGGGTTTAGCCTCTACGATCTCGTGGTAGATCAAATCTTGTAATACTTATATCATCAAGATCAATCAAGCAGGAAGTAGGGTATTACCTCCATCGAGAGGGCCCGAACCCGGGTAAACATTGTGTCCCCTGCCTCCTGTTACCATCCACCTTAGACGCACAGTTCGGGACCCCCTACCCGAGATCCGCTGGTTTTGACACCGACATTGGTGCTTTCACTGAGAGTTCCGCTATGTGATCGGCAAAAGGATCAATGGCTCAACTGCAGATCAACTGCGATGTCGGCTTCTTCGTCACTGGCTCGGCTGGTCACCTTGGTCGGACCGAGGACTGCGCCCTGCCTCCGATCGTCATGTTCGGATGAGGGCCTTCATCAACATCAACTCCGATCTCTATCAAGATCATGGAGGAATCATCCAGGGAGCCCGGGGGCTCAACGTCAACATTGCCCTCGGGCGACCGTGCTGTTTTTCTGGGCAGCGAACTTGTATCCGCCGCCACCGCCTCCTCAAGTGTCGTTTTAACGATTGCTTCGGTGGAATTGTGCGGAATTGAGTCTACAACAACCCTGGAAAATTTCGTCGAGTTCCGATGGAGGAATCTCTGGCAATCCGCGATATACCGGAGCCCTGTCAAATCTGGACGGGAATCTGGACGAGTTTAGGGCGTGGTGTCCAGCTTCTAGCTCGGACGTCCTTTGGAAGATCCAACCGTTGATCGGCTGCGGAATTCCTATATCTACCACCCCTCAAAATTTCAGCTCGATCCGACCGTCCAAACTTCGGGAACCTTCCGATTAGTGCATCACTTTTCGGATCTGTTTTCTGCGCGAAAACGAATCCGACCCGAGTTCGTCTTTTTTATGAACGGGATTTCGGACATCCTTTTTGAAGGAAGTTTTGTATGGGGTATTGTGTTTTGTTCCCGAACACATCCCACTAACTTTAAAATCTTTTGAACATGATCTTCACCATCATGCTGGTGTCAAACCAATCCGGCAATATTGCTCCAAGGCTGCCGACCTGCGCTAGACACGTCGTTGCTTTGCTGAGCCAAGCTCAACTTCTTCGGATCATCATCTCGGCAAGCCGAACAAGAGTTAGGCATCGTGAAGGATAAATCATCACCAACATCGCCGCCCCACGGATTACACGGAGCGGGCACACCAGCATCGCCGCACGGTCACTTCATCAAGCCGGCATTGGCCACGTCACGACCTGCATCGGCAGGGCCGCACTGTTGCTCCTTCAAGCCGGTGTCCATCATGCCGAACTACTTCGACTCATCGACTGACATCGAGGCTTCGACCTCTCGGCTGGACCGGGGGCTTCGCCATCTCTTCATCAACCTACTCCGGAAACTTCGGCGTCACTAGCCGACCAGCTCCGTCATGTTAGCTGGACCGAGGGCTTTGCCTCGGTGAGCCAACCTTTGCCAGCATCGCCATGCCGTCGATTTATCGCCCATCAGGCAATGGGTGTGCGGATCGAGTCCCAATTTTGGGAATCACCTTTCTTCGGATTGCTACAACAAATAAACCAGGTGCTATTAATCCTAGTATTTTTTGCTTGTTTGGGTTCATTTTTCCCAAGGAATTATTACTCTGGTTTGTCCATCATATGTACACAGGTCTATCAAATGATGGCCGCATTAACGACGGTCGCGTGGTGGTTTGGTCAGTTTCCGTACATAGTCCGGCGAACGCCGCATCCGAAACTCGGACCGACCTATGAATTCAGGCTTTGCCACACCTTTACCGCATCACGCCGACGCCCGACATCGACATTGACTTCGGCGCCAGGCCATATTCCTTTTATTACTCACTTTGCATAAATTATTTATTATGCAACATTTTTTTAATTTCTCATTATTATTATTATCTCCGGTTTGCACTATTTTTTGTGCACATGTAAATGATTCGGGTCGGGCAGTGTTGTCACCTCGGCGTACTGACATACCACGGCTAGACGGGGGGCTTCGTCAACACCTCATGAACCCACGCCGGGAACTTCGGTGGCCTACATTGGTCGCGCTATGTCACCTCTTCGGAGTGTCGAGTTCTTCGCTCGGCCACATCAGGCTTGGGGGCTGAGACCTTGTCCCGCACCAAGCTCGGACCGCGTCATCAATGCCGAACACATTAACCAGCTAAGTCCTTTCATGCTCAAAGTTTTAAATTTTTAACTTGTGTTCGGTTCGACCAAGCATTATACTTTTTTGGAAAAAAGTTGCTTGTAAAAATCTCCTTGTCAAAACTTTGTTTGTGACACACAAATTCAAATACCCCGTTTACTTGGGGGCTTCCTTTATGAAGCCTTTCCTCTTGCATATGATTACACTTGTACGGCTTCGTTCCTTGTTCGTGTATTACGCCACAATATGCACCATATTGACTTAAGCGATTTGCAAGCTGGGTTGCCTCGCTCCTGTGTTTACCCCTACGTTCCCGATTGTTCGGCTAGGGAGTAAAGGGAGCACCTCTGCGATTGTCACGATCGGGTCATCCGAGCCGGACCTCAGACTGGGTGAAGCCGAAAGCTAGGGCTCTTATTGTTTTCAATTATGGTCGGCACACAACGGAACTCATGAGTACAAAAAATCTATTGCACAAGTCTCATAGTAGCAATGAGAAACCGAAGAAAGGTATCGGTCGGGGTACTATTTTCTTCAAAGATGCTTCTTATACTTTGTTAGTAATATAGCATAAGTTCCTTGAGCGCGCTTTGTCTGTTACAGCCTTATGGCCTAATTGTCTGGTTATTGGAAACATCATCGATATTTTCGACAGGTGGAGTACATAACACTTTTCGGTCCTTGACCGAAGATGGAGAAGCCGACGGTCGGTTAAGACGCGTTTAAAGTTCGGGTGAACAAAGATATGATATTAGTACTTCGGTACATACAATCATTATACATAAAATTCTTTTACCCAAGTCACTTGGGGGCTCTTAAATTTATATGAGCCGTTTTATAATAAGTGTTCTTCTTCTTAGTCGTTGCAAAGTTTTTTATTATTATTTAACACTCCTTTTTTTGACACGAGTGTGTGGTCACTAGCCGGGGAGCCTAATTTCCCTCTCAAAGCCGCTAGAGTTTAGTTTGCTAAACTGGCCTAATGAGAACTACTCCGCCTTCGGGATAGGAGGTTGAACCCGTAGGCTAACCCGCTTGAAGTCTTTAGATAGGATGTGTCATGTTAAAGCACGACAGAAGCACTTTTTTTCTAAAGTCCAATTTTTAGATTGGCACCGAACACTTGATCTTGTTCGGACGTCAGGTTTTCACTGACGTTTTTTGGTTTTCCATGCCTATGGCACTTTTAAACTATTTGTGTGTTTCCAGCATTAGTCTCGTAGTGCAACGCCGGACACCTTTAGAGATTCGGCAAAAACATTCTCGGATATTGCCATATATGCATCGGTTTCGAATTGTGTCTTCGGTCAATAGTTGGGTTGCCCGGCTCCTGTGCTTGCCTCCTACGTTCCGCTTTGTTCGGCTAGGTGTGCAAAGAGAGAACCACTGCGATTGTGCTTCCAGCTCGCATGGTTAAGCACCTCAGTGGAGAAAGCCGAAAACTGACTGTCACAATAAGGCGTAAACTGGTCAGCGATCCGATGACTATGTTAAATGACGGGCCGTTCATAACATTGGCCGAAGTGTTTACGGCTTGACCTCGGATGTCGCCGAACACTAACCAGGGGCTCATAGCTAGCTTCCCCAGTTTAAAGCTACTATGACTAAGCGAAAGTTATAAAGCCCGCATATCTGATTGCCTCGTTTCCGCTAACACAACCGCCTTCGGGCACTGAGACGTCGGCTAAGGATTCTCTTGTTATTGCGGAAACACCCTGCGTAGTATCTACAAAGGGGTAGAAGCCGACGATGGGCCACTTTCAACTGATAAATGGTCGCAATGGAGTCAAAATAATGATGTAAAGTACTTGGATACATAGAATCATTACACATAATCTGTGATTTTACTCTGGATATCGATCCTTAATTCGGCCACCCGTGCCCACATTAAGGCTCGGGGGATACTGGCCTTCGTGCTCATTATTTATAAATATTAAAGGGGCACATCGATCCCCTGATCTGGTGTTGCCACCCGACCAGTGTCTCGGGGGCTACTGCATTGGCTATTCAATGTAGAAAATCCAAAGGGCTCAGTGTTCGGCTTGATCAAACTATGGGAAAGCGCGCCTTAGGACAACAATAAGTACCATCTGGACCTATCTGGCATCAAGCTAATATATCACGGTGACTTCTCATGACCCTCTCTCAGGGGCTCGTCCCCTGATCTTTATTATATATTACATTGCGTTTCTATTCCTACGTATGCTGCCGAGCTAGGAGTTGATCCTCAGGCCGATTTCGCAAATCGACCTGAGTCTCAAGGGCTACTAGGATCAGCAGTTTTATGTTTTCCTTCAGGTGCATCTCGGGTTTTAGACCGACACACACCTTGAGGGCTACTGGATATACATATACTGGCTATATATCTCGGCAGAGAATAAATTGCACCAATCAAAAATATTCACAAAAAATCAGCCCGCTGTCGGGTGGTGCACCACCTCGGAAGCAGTCTGGCATAAAGCTCAGGCGCCAGTGGCTGGCTCCATAGAGGGCATTTCCGGCATTAAGCTCGGCTAAACTCCTTCAACTTTTTTGAACCAAGGTGATCTATGACACCTCAGATATAGTCCGGCGTTGATGCTCGGATACAGTCCGGCATTGGAGCTTGGACATAGTCTGGCGTTGGTTCTTGGCTGCAAAGGATACCTCGAATGCAGTCCGGCGTTGCGGCTCGGATGCAAGAGGACACCGCCGCACGGGAACAACTTCAAACCCGAGGCGTGGCATAAAAATAACAAGGCATTGATAAAGGCCGAAGACTTAAAGGGCTCCTCGGATACCCGACGTATAAACTCGTCAGATTTAGCTCGGCAATCCTCAAGACAGATGATGGGAAAATTTGTTGAACTAGTTTTCAAGACCGACGACCGAAGATGAAGAACAGTTCGGAAGAATCGAGGAGCATCCCTAACTTGAAGACCGGTTCAGGGGCTACTGACGGTGTCGTGGACTAGGGGGTACTCACCACGTCATCTCCCGATCTGTTAGATTGGGTCGAGGACCCCCATGGTCGTATACTCATGGGCCAGTTCGGACAGCTGCCGCATACAAGGAAGATTCCACAAGACTTTGTGATCAAGACAAGGACTCCTCCCCACCGGTGTATTCGGCTAGGACTCTTGTTATCCTATGCCTCTGGTGCATTATATAAACCGAGGCCAGGCTAGTCGATAGAGATAACAACAATCATAATCATAGGCTAGCTTCTAGGGTTTAGCCTCTACGATCTCGTGGTAGATCAACTCTTGTAATACTTATATCATCAAGATGAATCAAGCAGGAAGTAGGGTATTACCTCCATCGAGAGGGCCCGAACCTGGGTAAACATTGTGTCCCCTGCCTCCTGTTACCATCCGCCTTAGACGCACAATTTGGGACCCCCTACCCGAGATCCGCCAGTTTTGACACCGGCAAGGCTTTTCTGTTCACTTACCTAGGGCTGCCTTTGGGCCTATATAAACCAAAAATTAAGTAGTGTATGCCCCTGGTTAAGAGAATAGCAAACAAACTTCTGGGACTGGTCACTTTTATGACACAAGCTGGTAGACTCCTTCTTGTTAAGTCTATTCTAGCCTCACTTCCAATTTTTGCAACGTGCTGTCTGGACCTGCCTGAAATTATCAAAAAGCAAATCAGAAAATACCTTAGACATTGCCTCTGGAGAGGGCCTGATCCTGAAGATCATAGATCTGCAATGGTAAAGTGGATTGTGGTGTGCAGACCAAAAAATCAAGGAGGGCGTGGAGTGAAAGATATTACCATTCAAAATAAGGCTCTGCTTCTGAAAAATCTTTACAAATTTTATAACAGGCATAACATTCCATGGGTTAACATGATCTAGGAATCCTATTACTAAGAGGGACACCTCCCTGGACAGCAACTGATAGGTTCATTTTGGTGGAAAGCAAATCTCAACTCTGTAGAGCAATTCAAATCAATGGCAAGATGTAATCTGGGAGATGCGAAATCTGCACTTCTTTGGAATGACCTATGGCACACATCATGTCTTCACCATAGCTTCCCTCACTTGTTCTCTTTTGCTAAAAATACTCAGATCATTGTCTATGAGACTTTACAGACTGGATTTCTGGAAGATTTGTTTCACCTTCCACTCACAGTACAAGCATATGATTAGTTCTTACAATTAGAGAGGTTGTGTGATGAACAAAGAAGTCTTAATCTTGTAGATTGCAATGATACATGGTCATACATTTCGGGATCATAGAAGTTCGATGCCGAAAAAGCTTATACAGTAATGATTGGGATAAAAACTATACCTCATCAGTTCCAATGGACTGGAATTGTTCTTGCCAGCCAAAGCACAAAATATTATTTTGGACGCTCTTGCATGATAGAGTGAACACTAGAAATCTTCTGAGAAGGAAAACATTTTATCTGGAGACATACAACCGCACACTCATGAATTCCAACCAGGAGGAAACTGTTTTTCATCTGTTTTGGGGATGTCCCTTTGCTGTAAGATGTTGGAATTACGTCTGCCCAAATAGAGAAAACCCACTTTCCATCTGGGAAGCATTGGAGGACATGAAAGATAAAATCAAAGTACCTTTCTTCATGGAAATTATGATACTTGGTGCTTGGGCTATCTGGATTTCTAGGAACAATCTAATATTCAATCAGATCCAACCATGATTTCAGAGATGGAGAACAATTTACCTGACTGAACTTCAATGGCTTAGGCACATAATCAAGAAGAAGTATGCTTCTGCTTTTAATGCCTGGTTGGACAACTTGTTGTAATATTTTAGTGGCCTGGTTGGACCTCTTGTTTTAATTTCTTAGGTAGCTTTTTCCCCTTGTTGTAGCTATAGTTTTTTATTTCTGGCTTAGCTCAAGCCTTTTCTGTATTTTAGTACTTTGCTTTAATAAAGAAAAAGATTGCAGTGGGGCATTTCCCTACTGTGTACAGTAAAAAAAATGCAAGACATCATACACACGATATGAGCAACATAACCCTGCGAAGTTAGAGCATACACCTCGGGGGGAAATAGGACTGGTCATCTGTCTCTGAATCCTCCTTTGAGGAGCTATCCGTAACCAGCGAGATATGCGCTTTGTCAGATAGCATAGTCTGCTCTGAAGACGGTGTTTTCACTCCAGAATTTTCCATCACCGTGTCAAATGGCTGATGCACACGAGAGTAGTTGAATGTACTAACATCGTTGACAAATGTAATACGTAATGAAAAAACGGATGGCACGATATAATTCACATATAAGATGACTGGCTAAGAAGGATGGCATTGCAAAATTCACATATATGATGCCTAGCTAAACTAGATGGCGTTGCATAATTCACATATACGATAAAGAAACTAAACAGATGGCATTCACACAAAGCATGTCTAAACTAAGCAGATCACATATTTGATGTATAAAGTATGCAATGCAAGGCACCATATGCATGTTATGACCAACATCAGCATGCCAAGTTAGAGCAAAGACCTCAGGGGGTAAATAGGAGTGGTCTTCTCCTTCTGGATCCCCCTCAGAACAGTTATCTTCCTCTTGATTACAATCTGAAATCGGTGGAGGTGGGGCTGCATTTGTGCCCACCATGGAGCGACGTCTGCATGAAATTTTATTGCCAGGCAAGGCTCGTCTCTTTTGCTCTACATGTTCATTTCCATTGTGTACAATAACAGACATGCATAGGAATAAAACATAGTGAGATTATGTAAGGAGTGCATGCAGAAATCCAGAGTGATGGTAGCAACCTGTGGATAGACCCAAAACCAATGATAGCAGGCAGATAATGGCTTCAGTTAAAAAATACAGATAATGGCTTCTTTACTGTTTGTTTCCCACCCAACATGAAAATCATAGTAGACACCAGGGATTAACCAGATAGTAGACATATACATTGATTGCGGCCTTGATATGTATCCCACAACCATTTAAAAACTCAAGTTTGAGCATTAGTTTCGAGCTGACTCAGAGTCTAATCGGTGAACATGACAATAAAGTAGCATGTAATATTCAGCGATGCATAACTTAAGCAGACACGAAAGAGTGTGATCTCTCTTGCGGACCCATGTAGTCCTCGATGTCATCTGCTCAGTTGATGATGGTAATGAAGTTGTCATGGCTGCCGGCGGCAGGGAAGAAGATCTGAGGCGGCGAAAGACAGTCTGGAGGGCGGATCCCTGTTGTGGTGGACCCTTCTGCTGAGCTGGGGTGGACGACGGCGCAGCAGGAGCGGGCCAAACCACACAAGGTTTTCTTTGACAACTATTTGTAAGAGAAGTAATTCTGTAAGGGCTCGTTTGAATTGGAGGATTCTAACAACGCAGGGATAGGAAATACACAGTAATAGGATAGGAATGCATGTGCAAAGAATTTAAAATCACAGGATTTCTGTCAATCTGGGTGTTTGGTTCACAGGAATTGGAAGGTCACAGGAATGCAAAGAAGCATGATCAAATTAAGTCAAACCACCAGAAAATGTACAGTTATAATGCTATTATGCTACTATCACTTAATCTTGTTCTTCATGAATAGGAATTTGAAACGGAGGGCCAAGTGGATATTAAAATTCTTATGGTTTTTCTTTGAAAGAGACACTAAAGGAACAAATCCTACAGTTTTCCTTTGCTCCATTCCTTTGAACCGAATGCATTAATAGTAGTACCATAGGAAACTTTCCAATTCCTATATTTTTTTCTTCACTTTTCCTTTCAACCACTAGCAATTCTAGTAGGCAGGCTTGAACAGGCAAAAGCCTACACTCCAAAAATGTTTTTGTGCTACTTGTACTACTTTGGACCCAGGCCACTGCCCTACTAACTCAACTCCCAGGCCAATCTACACATGCACAACTCAAACGCGCAGAAATAAATAATGAAGGCTTTCGAGAGAGTCCATCATGGATAGTTAAGTTGCCTGGTCATATAGTAGGAGAAACTAATCGTATTTCACGTTACTACGTGTGCTCAGTGGACAATATATATAACATGTAGAGTAAAAAAGCGATGCAACAAGTGTACAACCTCTTTGGCGAAGCCATGTCAATCTCAGCATGATTGGGTTGGTCGGTGAGGATGCTCCGGTTGATGTGGTTGTCGGAGGAGGGGAAGAAGATCTTAGGCGTCTGGAGATGGAGCCGAGGGTACTGCTCCACTGTGATGGAGGGTTTCGTCATTGGAGCAGCTCCAGTGAGTTGTACGATGGCGAGGCTGAAGCAGGACAAGAGAGACAATGTTAACCTGAGTGAAATTCTAATAACATCTCCAATAGATGATGTAAAATACATAACCACAAAGTGCTAGATCTAAAATACATTAGCCGCTCATATCTGAACTTAACTGTCGAAACTGAATTTAACTGTCGAAGCTCAATTTTGTTGTCGAAACTGAATTTTGCTGTCGAAACTGAATTTTGCTGTCGAAACTGAATTTTACTGTCGAAACTGAATGCATTAGTAGCAGAAAAGCAGTAGCAGCAGCAGCGCCTGGAGCAGCAGCGCGTGCGACAGTCGGGGCAGCTGGTCGTGTAGCAGCATCTCGGGTAGCAGCTGCAGGGGCTCGAGCGAGAGCGGGATCTGCTGCTCATGCAGCAGCAGCACGAGCAAGAGTAGAGCAGCAGCACAAGCAAGAGCGAGAGCAGCAGCGCGAGCAAGAGCAAGAGCAGACCAGGCAGGGGACCGAGAGCAAGAGCAGAGCAGCAGTGTGAGCGAGAGCCAATGCAGCATCAGCTCGTACTGATGTGGACGTCGCCGCCGAGGGAGCAATGTCGTGGAGGAAGTGGCCGGCGACGCCGCCGTAGATGGAGCCACGCCATGTCGGCTCAGGACCGAGCGCTGGCAGCACCATGAGATCGAATCAAGAAGAAAATGCAGCGATTAGTGTAGAACCTCTTTGGTGGAGCTGATTTGGCCTCAGCTTCATCCGAGGAATCGGTGATGATGCTGCTCTTCCGGTCGTGCAGGTGAAGACAGTGGTGTGGGAATGGAGGTGGCGCGAAAGACGAGGGGAACATCGGGGCAGCTCCTTGGAGGTGGAGGACAGGGTGGCTGAACCGGCGGGACGACGAGATGGACGACGGATCCTCATCCGGTGTAGTGGATGAGGGACGTCGAGGTGTTGCTATGCATGATGTCATCGGGAAAGAGGCTCCAGCTGGGTGGGCGGACGGAGGAGGGTGTGGGGCTTCGCAGGTTTTCGTGGCCTCGCTGTACAAATGGGGGCGGAGGGGATGGGAGGGGGGAACCATGGCTTAGGGACGTGCTTGTCCAAAATGTGGGGTAAGTTACGAAATTAGCCCCACCGATTTGAACTAGGTGGTTCTTTCGGTTCAGGGTTCTCACGGGAATTTCGCATGTCGGGATTTGGCAGGAGGTGGGAGTTTTTGCGCGCATTGTAATTTTGGGATAGCAAGGCGCGGGTTGAGATGGAGGAAATTTTGGGAGCACAACAAGACAAAGAGATATCTTAAAATTTCGGGGTAACAAGGCGCGGGTTGAAATTTCCGGACAAGCCTAACGTGTATACTATGGGTGTGTTTGGTTTGTGCCCAAGGTTTCCCCACCAAAGCATTGGCTAGCCAAAATTTTGGTTGAGGTTTTGGTTGCCCATGATTTTGCCAACATTGGCAAGAAAAATGAACTAGAGTTGGCTAGAGTTCATTGGCATGCCAAAAAATTGGCAACCATCCAAACAAAGACCAATCTTTGGGTCATGACCAAAATTTTGGTAAGGTGCACTTTGGCCACAATCCAAACACACCCTATGTCAAATCAATTCGCACTTCCCTCGACGAATAAACAAACAAAAATCAATTCGCACCACACAAGAGAGTCTAGTCCCGTGTACTGTACCAAATCAATTCGCACTACAAATGCCATTCAAAACTTTCAATCCATGTTATGTTCAATTAAAATATTTCGCTACGTGTATAATCCATGCAACCTGCTACTCAAATGAACGTTTTAGTGCATTCCAAACGTATATACTACCACTTCAATATGAACTAAATTTGAATTTGTTTCTCTATTTGAATAAGATCTACAATCATGATTGTTGTCAATTTAAACCATTTGAATTCGTTTCTCTATTTTAATAAGATATACAATCATCATTATTGTCAAGTTAAACCATCGTTTGTATATTATCTTCATGGCACACCATATGATTACTGTCGAGTTAGATATGAACTATGTGTACTATATGAACTCGAACTCGATTTTTTGAATCCACTTTATGTTGATTTCAAATCACGGTACATTTCAAGCTCTAGCTAGATCTTCATAATCTTAACCATGCCTCATATGTATAATGTGTTTATCACATAATGTATGGTGCCCCGCCCCCTACGCCTACAAGTATTTAGATGTGAGTTGCAAACGCCACACATTATCACAAATTCAAATAAAATGTGAGATTGTTCGATATATTGTATGGTTTAGATTGTTCGATATTTCGTTGTGAGCTACAAACGCCACACATTATCACAAATTCAAAAAAAGTGAGATTGTTCGATATATAGTATGGTTTAGATTGTTCGATATTCAGCTGTGAGTTGCAAACGCCACGCATTATCACATTATGGTATAACATGTCCAAAACCACACCACGCGTATCACTGCTATATTCATGCACGCATAGGTTTATAACACTATGATCTCTTATTCAAATATATGAATCCACTTCCATATCGAATTATGATTTTGTTAGTCTCTTACACCCACACAATCCTCTAACCTTTGTAGCTAGCACTAACTTTCTCTCGTGCATGCACACGCCCTCCTCGGCCTCCCCCTCCCTCAACATTCTATCTATTGTGCACATTCATTTTTTTCTTTAGGTCGTTCTCCCATGGTCTCCACAACTCCTTTCCGACACACACCGATCGATAAATCTCTCCAGTGATGTCTACCTACCGCATACACATGCACTTTCCATCTCCTCCTTTCTGTGTCCATGCCTCGTGTCTCTCATACGGTCCCACACACGTATAAACTCTCGCCCTCTTTTCATCTATCTCACAATCGCACACTCCTCCCCCAATCTAGCTAGTAGGCCTCTCGCACCACCTCCTAGCTCCATCTCTCTCTCTCTCTCTATCCATCTCTCTGGGCCTTATTTGCCTCTAACAAATGGATGTACATCGACCGATCTCCCGCTATACATATAGCTAGCTAGGTCGTTTATAACTCGTTTACCCCACGCGCCGATCGATCTACCTCATTAGTTATGTCTCTCCCTTCCTCCGACACACAACAATTGATCCACCGATCTAGTTAGGTCTGCTTACCAAACACATGGCCCCCCTTCATCATCCATGCATGCCTCCCAACACATCTATCATGCACACGCACACACAGAAACACATCCCCACTCTTCTTGATAATATTGCAGTTGTACCCTCAGTTTGTCTAGCAGGCCTCTCCCACCATCTCCGAGAAGCAACTCCACCACCCCTCCGGCACTCTCTCTCTCTCTCTCTCTCTCTCTCTCTCTCTCTCTTCTATGTCCCAACCTATTCCCCGTCCTTCACTTATGTATGGATGTCGACCGATCTCCCTCAATACATAGCTAGGTCTCTCCTTCTCAACACATATACGAGTCGATCTACCTCTCTAGTTAGGTCTCTGCCTCCCCCTCCACCCCCCACACACACACCGATACATCGAGTGCTCTAGTCATGTCTCCCTGCCACACACAAACTTGCCATGTGCCCTCTGACATTCCGGTAGGTCAGTCGCCCTATATCTTTGACGTGCACACACACAATTTCGATGGCTCTCTTCATCGATCTCGCACGGTCGCACCCACACACTTGATTCTCTCTTCGACTCTATCGATATCTATGACCCCTCCTCTCTTCTCGTGGATCACTCCCTCTACATATGACATAGATAGGCCTCTATTTCACACACATTGCATGTGTCAAATTTTTGTTTGAGATATCATCAACACATATTCCCACAAATACATTCACGAAATCACCCCCCATAACAAAAAGCACTCATGAACGCACATGCCATCTCTCTAGGTTTGTATCTCTCACACACACACCCACGTAGGTGGGGACGTGCACGAAGAGAAGACGTGCACACACGGCGCACGTACTCCCGTCTCTTTCCGAACCACACCCGCGCAGGTACACGGTGGAGCTCATTTGTGTATGAAAAGGCAGCCCACATGGTAATTTGACATGTGTACTGGTTGTCCACTTGATGGAGGATCATGTACCATGGGTGAACAAACAAATTGTGACTTGACGCGTTATTTTAAAAAAGAGGCAAACCATGTGGGTCCTACCTTAGAGGCAAGGCTCTATACACTGGAGATGCTCTGTATTACTTTTGATGTGTCCCGTCAACTCGTAGAATGAGGAGAAGCTTGCTTAGTATGCCCTTTCCCCCACCGACGGGCGCGGTGGCTCATAGAGTCGCAGGACGAGGAGAAGCTTTGCTTACTACGCCTATGCCCGCTCCCTCGCCCACGCGCGCGGTGGCTCGCAGGACGAGGAGAAAATTTTACTACTCCCTCTGTTAGACATATATACACTCCTCGTCCCTACCTTGGTTAGAGAGATTATCATATTGTTTGAAAAATATGTCTTTTAGCAGATTTCGATATGAACTACTAGTACATACTCCAAACACTGATGTATATAGACGTATTTTAGAGTGTAGATTCACTCATTTTGCTCCATATGTAGTCCATATTGAAATGGACGTCGTAGTACGCACTCTCCCTCGCCCCTCGACCCTCGCCCATGTGGTGGATGTGCAACAATTCATTCGGTCTCAGATAGCCAGAACCATATATTGTAGTACCATTATTGCTCGACTTCCCGAAGAGGCGAAGAGCCAAGCGCAAGGTTATTATTTTTGAGATGCCAAGCGCAAGGTTTAGAGGAGAACGAGTACTAGTAGTACTAGTAGTACGTACTGTATGAGGAAGAAGGCGACAAGAATGTATGTTTTGCGTGATATTCTCTTCTTACAGGACGTGCTAGACCTAGTAAACCTCATTGTAGCAATGCGAGTACTATTATAGATGGCACGATTCAGAGTGGTGGGCAGCGGGAATAATTCGGAGCTGCTTAGTCTTAAACCCCATGAAGAAGTCCCATCGAAAGGAATAGCCATCCTCTACACGTGCTCCTATGTAAAATGAGTAAATGAGACAAAAAGAGAAATAGACAAAGTAAAAAAATCACCAGCCTTAGAGCCAGCCCTATTGTATCAGTGAATGATATTTCTACATCGGATTTACATGGCTATATTATTAACCATGTTGCGGAGGTAGAAGCGGATTTTTATTTATTTGCGGACGTAGCAGCGGATGGATATTCAACAAGGAGTGAAATGATGGCTGCTTCCTCGGTCAAACATAGAGAAAGGTGGGCCTCGTGATTTGATGGCTTATTAGTCATTATTACTGCCTATACTCTTTTCCCATATAATAACCGCGTGGTAGAGTACTAGTGGGCTATACTTAACTATGCTCGAAGAGAAGAGGTACACGCACCCACACATGTAGTACTAGTAGCACTCTTTGCGTCTTTTGCATCTTCCCCAACCACACACGTGACACGGTGGAGCTCATTTCTATACGATGATGTAGCCCACGTGATAATTTGACGCGTCTAGTAGTAGTTACTCACTTGATGGAGAGTCGGGAACCGTTTTTCTCCAGTGGCACGTATGCAATATAAATAGGTTCATACGGAGAGAAAAAGAAACCGCTCCACTATATACATAGCCCGGACGAGCCTACACGGTTGCTTGCTAGGGTTGCTCTCTTCACACTCTCTCACACAAAACGACTGTGGCCACATCTCTAACATCCGAGCGGATCACGTCCGCCGGGGGAAGGGGTGGATGCTTTGTGTAGATGTGGTGGCCGTCACCGACGGTGAAAACCCACTGTCGGTGCGTCCCGATCAGGTGTCCCCACCGTTCTCTCTCACAAAGCCGATGCGGTTGCCTTCGTCCCTTGCTCACTGCCGTGACATGGGTAGTTGCCGCCTCCCGCCGCCCTCCTCTAAGCTAGCTACATCCCGACATCCCTCAGGTGCAACTTCATTTACAGCCGGCTTGCACCACTGCCCCAGCTGCCCACATCACTCCATGTGGATATTTCTCTACTTATTTGCCCTGCACGTACCTCTACTGGCTTCTACTGTATTCGTGATGAGTTTATATCTCATCAACTAGTCCCACTAGTCTTATTATAATCATGCTTCTTCAATTTCTTTGCCAGAGCGATGCTCAGCTCGATTTTAGTGAAACTGAACAAAATGATCTGACGGTCAAAGGGTTGCAAACCTCATTTGTTCAGAAGGTTCAACGTCACCGGCAAATTAAAGCCTGCTTAGGGTTTAGGGTTCAAGACCTAGGGACTGCACGGATCATTTTCTGTTTAGTTGTCTCTATTCCAAAACAAGTGACAACTTTAGTAGTAGTACAACTTTGTACTAAAGTTTGCATAAAGTTGAGACACTTATTTTGGAACGGAGGGAGTACATATTGGCTATGATCTGTCAATCATTGAGATGCAATAGCATGCATGTTAGTCTCCTTTGTATTTGATGGAATGTTGCAACAAGGCAACCTTGGACGCAAGATACATGAAACAGAAGCTAGAAGCTTCATAGCATTGTACAAATTTATCTCGCCGAGAAATTACAGTACGTACTACTATGTACTAAAGAGTTATGTGTCGCACGGTGTCCAGAAAATATGGTGATAGTGTGAGATGGGCCATGTAAATATGTAATCACTGAGCTTGCGTGTTTTCACCGCTTTCGCACTCCTCCGCTGTAAGAATGGAGAAAACTGTAAAGAGTGGAGATGGTCTACCTCCTTTCGCCGAAACGTGGGACATCCAGCATCCGGTGCACGTGTCATGCACCAAAGTAAAGTGTACAGTGCAGCTGAGACTCAGCACAGTCGTACCACCTCAGTAATAATGACCAATGAGTCGTCAAATCACATAGACCCGGCAATAAGTTGGACGGACGAAGCAACCATCACTCTTGAATCCGCTTCTCCCTTCAACGCAGGCGCCAGTAAGTGGCCGCGTCCGCTCTGCCCGGGCATGAATGCGGCACTGATTCTCTGGAGCAGCGCTGACCGTTTCGGGCGAGAAGCGCGCACGGGCGATGGAGGAGCTTTGGGTGGGCCAGGCTGGTCAGGAGCGGGTGTGGCAGCTGTCCCGACCGGACATCCAGAAACGAGAGGATGCACCGACTCTCTCGGCTAAATTGTAGTACTACACACCATCTCTCTGTATAGGAGTAGGTTGATGTGTCGCTCTCTCTAACACACACACGCTGTTAAAACACACACACACACACACGCACACACAGGTTCATAGAATAGGAATATCGTGGGAGTGGGAAGCCACAGGAAGTGATATAAATGGAGTACGTACGAGAAGAGAAGAGGTACACGCACGTCCGTCGGAGCCTCGCACTATAGCCCAGCCGACCACAGCACGACGGCCGGATTTGTGCCTCTCGTCCCGGCGTCGGCGGTCAGCCGCTATATCTATGGCCACGGGATTTGACGCACGCGGCTGCCAGATTTGGAGCATTCCGGCCGCCTGCGACTGCTCCTTGCCACGGAGTGTCCGAGTACTGGGTCGCACAACAATGGCAATGCCTCCATGTCGCGTGCAGGTACTGAATCTGCCTCTAGCCGCTCGGATCTATCCCGTCGGCGGATCATCGACAAATACACGGCCGACCACCATCCGGGCTTGGCCCTGGCCCAGCGGCTAGTCGGTTCACCGTTGCCGCACATAAAGTGCGATGGCTGCTGATATGTCTCCAACGTATCTATAATTTATGAAGTATTCATGCTGTTATTTTATCATTCTTGGATGTTTTACAATCATTTTATAGCAACTTTATATCATTTTTGGGACTAACCTATTGACCCAGTGCCCAGTGCCAGTTGCTGTTTTTTGCTTGTTTTTTACATCGCAGGAAATCAATATCAAACGGAGTCCAAACACTGCGAAACTTGCTGGAGATTTTTTGTGGACCAGAACACCCAAGATGGGCCAGAGCAGCACCTGGGGGGTGCCCTGAGGGGGGCACAACCCACCAGGGCGTGCCTGGGGGCCCAGGCGCGCCCAGGTGGGTTGTGCCCACCTCGGTGGCCTCCCGCACCCCCTCTTTACCCTATAAATTCACAAATATTCCAAAACCCTTTGGGGGTTAACCTAGATCATAAGTTCCACCGCCGCAAAGCTCTGTAGCCACCGAAAACCAATCTAGACCCCGTTCCGGCACCCTACCGGAGGGGGAATCATCTCCGGTGGCCATCGTCATCATCCCGACGGCCGCCATGATGAGGAGGGAGTAGTCCACCCTCGGGGCTGAGGGTTTGTACCAGTAGCTATGTGTTTAATCTCTCTCTCTCTCTCGTGTTCTTGAGATGTCACAATCTTGATGTATCGCGGGCTTTGTTAATATAGTCGGATCATATGGTGTTTTCCTTTCTTTATCTTGTGATGAATGGAGTTTTCCCTTTGAGATTTCGTTGTTATCGGATTGAATACTTTTATGGATTTGAGAACACTTGATATATGTCTTGCAATCGAATACTCGTGGTGACAATGGGGTATCGTATTGATTCACTTGATATATGTTTTCGCACGCAACTCGCGGATTCCCGAGGTGACATTGGGGTAATCTATGCATAGGGGTTGATGCACGTTCTTGTCTTTGTTTCTCCGGTAGAAATCTTGGGGCACTCTTTGAAGTTCTTTCTGTTGGATTGACTATTATGAATATGAATTTGCTTTGGTGTTATTTTAGTATGAACTCTAGGATAGATCGAACGGAAAGAATAGCTTTGTGTTATTTTAGTACGGACTCTTGAATAGATCGAATGGAAAGAATACTTTGAGGTGGTTTCGTACCCTAAAACAATTTATTCTTATGTTCTCCGCTAGGTAGGAACTTTGGAGTGATTCTTCATCGCACTTTGAGGGATGGTTACATGATCCAATTATATTAGCATTGTTGAGAGGTTGCACTAGTGAAAGTACGGACCCTAGGCCTCATTTTCAAGCATTGCAATACCGTTTTTGTGCCCGTTTACTATTTGCTACATTGCTGTTTTTATTTATTCAGATTATAAAAAATATATTTCTACCATCAATATTACACTTTTATCACCGTCTCTTCGCCGAACTAGTGCACCTATACAATTTGCCGTTGTATTGGGTGTGTTGGGGAAACAAGAGATTTCTTGTATTTGATTGCAGGGTTGTTTGAGAGAGACCATCTTCATCCTACACCTCCCACGGGTTGATAAACCTTAGGTCATCCACTTGAGAGAAAATTGCTACTGTCCTACAAAACTCTGCGCTTGGAGGCCCAACACGAGTCTACAAGAATAAAGTTGCATAGTAGACATCAAGCTCTTTTCTGGCACCGTTGCCGGGGAGGTGAGTGCTTGAAGGTATATCTTTAGACCTTGCAATTGAATCTTTTAGTTTCTTGTTTTATCACTAGTTTGGTTTATAAAAGAAAACTACATAAAAAATTGAACTGAGGTTGCATCTTTTTTTTGACAGAAAGACTGTAAGGGAACCCTCTACAGTATAATTGGTGCAACAAATCCAAATTGCAAGTACCATGCCTTGAACCTGGGTGGGTGGGAAGGCATCAGCCTCTTCCCACCACTAGGCTATGCTTTAGTCTGCTTGAGGTTGCATCTTATTATTGATCATCTTTATAATATCTTTCTTGAAAATGATGGTTCGGAAAATTGTGCTACATTGTTAGAAGAAGAAGTCAATAAAATGTTTGGAACAAAATATTTGAATGGTGAGCATGATTGCAATGTTGTTAGTATGAATTATTTGAATATCCATGATGCTAATGATATGCAAAGCTACAAGCTTGGGGATGCTATATTTGATGAAGATGATATTTTTACTCCCCCAAGTTTTGATGAGAAAATTTATTATGATGAAAGCATGCCTCCTATTTATGATGATTATATTCATGAAAGTGGGTTTGGAAGAGTGTCAACTCTAGGTACTAATGATCCCACTATTTTTGAGGGTGTTGAATCTTATTGTAATAATTATGAAAGTGGATTTGGAGAGGTCATGACTTTATTTAGTGATGAATCCACTATTTCGGAAGAGGTTTCAATGGATTACTATGAGAACAAGATTTCTATCTATGATGATAATGGTGATGACATGTATGCTATAAAGAATAATGATAACCATGAAACCTGTCATCATGATTTTAATTTTCACTCTCATGATAGTTATTTTGTTGAGTTTGCTCCCACTACTATTCATGAGACTAAATTTGCTTATGAGGAGAGTGAGAAAATTTCCATGCTTGTGGGTCATGAAAAGAATGCTTTATGTGATGGTTATATTGTTGAATTCATTCGTGATGCTACTGAAAATTATTATGATAGAGGAACATATGCTTCTAGATATTTCAATAATATCAAGCTTCCTCTCTATGTGTTGAAAATCTTGAAGTTATGTTTGTTTTGCCTCCCTATGCTAGATGATTCTTGTTCCCATAAATTATTTGATCACAAAATCCCTATGCATAGGAAGTGGGTTAGGCTTAAATGTGCTAGGCATATACTTCATGATGCTCTCTTTGTGTTTCAATTCTTATCTTTTATGCGAGCATCATTGAACTCATCATGCCTAGCTAAAAGGCATTAAAGAAAAGCGCTTGTCGGGAGACAACCCAACACTTTTACTTACTGTTTTTGTGTGTTCACATGATTATGCTACTGTATTGATCATTTATAGCTTTTGTTTCAATAAAGTGCCAAGTAAAGCCTTTGGGATCATGTTGGGTGATAGTAGATTTGATCTTGCTGAAAAACATAAAATTTTGCGCTCACGAAAATAATTCTTATTTTTAACAGAAGAGTGATTTTTAGTTGATTATTTTTGCAGAAGTTTAATATACAAATTGCTCACGTGGTCCTAAGTTTTTCATAATTTTTGGAGTAGCAAAAGTATGGTAGTTATCCAGATTACTACAGATTGTTCTGTTTTTGACAGATTCTATTTTCAACACATAGTTTGCTTGTTTTCTAGTTTCTATGGCTTATATTGCTCAATATAAATTGTGGAAATGATATGCTATAGTAGGCATTGTGTGAGAACAATTATGAATCTTGTCTTTAACAGTACCAAAAGTGAAATAGTTTGCTCTTTATCATACTAACCTATCTCGCGAAGTTCCGTTAAGTTTTGTGTGATTGAAGTTTTCATGTTTTGGGTGAGATGTTGATATGAGGAGAATAAGGAGTGATAATACCCTAAGCTTGGGGATGCCCAGCGCACTACATGGTGATATTCAAGGAGGATCCAAGCAACTAAGCTTGGGGATGCCCCGGAAGTCATCCCCTCTTTCGTCTTCAACATTATCGGTAACCTCACTTGGAGCTATGTTTTCATTCGTCACATGATATGTGTTTTGCTTGGAGCGTCAATTTATTTTGTTAGGATTTGCTTGATGTTATTTATAATAATGTTTTGCATCTTTTATTTTAATAAAAAGTGGCATTGATAGCCTTTACTATGCTTATTTTACAAGTCTACATGTCGCTGTTTGAAAACAGAAAGTTTGCCGCTGTTGCAAAAATTCCCTAGAAAAGTCAGAATGTGATAAAATGTTGAAACTTTTTGCATAATAAGCTCTGATAAATTTTCTACAGTGTGGTAGAATTTCATAATTTTTGGAGTTGAATAAGTATTGATACTCTTGCATTCTTTACAGACTGTACTGTTTTGGCAGATTGTTGTTATGTTTGCATTGTTTGCATATGTTTGCTTATTTAATGATTCTATTTGAGGATAGGAGTATTAAATATGCAGAGGCTTTAGTATGCAATGTTGAATAAATAATTTTAGTGATTTGCTACAGTAGATAATGATAAAGTTTTTGCATTGGTTTATACTAACTTATCTCACAAGTTCTTGCTGAGTTTTGTGTGGATGAAGCTTTTGAGATTTAGGAAAACCGTGATATGAGAAGAACTAAGGAGACACCAAAGCTCAAGCTTGGGGATGCCCAAGGCATCCCAAGATAATATTCAATAAGTCTCAAGCATCTAAGCTTGGGGATGCCCCGGTAGGCATCCCACCTTTCTTCTTCAACAATTATCGGTTAGTATCGGTTGAGCCTAAGTTTTTGCTTCTTCACATGAGTTGTGCTATTCTTAGAATGTCATTTTATTTTTGTTTACTTGCTGTTTTAATAAAATACTTAGATCTGAAAGTTTTTAAATAAAATAGAGTCCTCAAATAGTTACCAAGGAGGCTAAGTAAGCGGCATTCACATCCCGTCAACGAAGCTCTTTTCTTTGGAATTGCTCTTGTGCTTCACTTATATCCTATGAGTAAATTGTTGAATAAATTGAATGTCATGAAGTTGATATCTTATCATGCCTAGTGGTAGCTTCACATTAGGTTTAGAAACTGAAATCTTTTGAGGCTTGACAATCACTGTTTTGGTCATACAAGCAATTCACGAATAATTAGTATAAGGAAGAGAACTTTCACATGCAAATACACTATCCTAGAAATCTTTTGTGATTGTCAGCCCCCATCAAAATATTATATGCCAAAATTGTTGTCGTTGGACAAGGAAGACAACGTAATGATTTATGTTTATTCATATTCACATAGAAGTTATATTGTCATAGATCCTTCAACATGTGGTGCTTGCCCCCCATCTTTGCTAGCCAAAAATTCCGCACCAAGTAGAGATACTACTTGTGCATCCAAAAAACATTAAACCCAAATCTTATTTTCAAGAGTCTGCCATACCTACCTAAGGATTAAGCAAGATCCTTCAAGTAAGTTGTCATTGGTGCAATAAGGCAATAAAAATTGCTTCTAAAAGTGTTAGATCATTTAGTGTAAGAGAAAATTGAGCGTTGTACGGACTTGTGATGGCAAAGAATAAAAGCGACGGACTGCATAATAAAGGTTGATATCATAAGGGGCAATGTAACATGACGTTCTATTGCACTAAGGGGTTGAGCATACAAACAAATAAGTGCATGGCAACCTCTGCTTCCCTCTGCGAAGGGCCTATCTTTTACTTTTTAGTATTTACTTTTATGCAAAGAGTCAAATTTTTCTCTCTATTCCTTTTTATTTTTCTCTTTTGGCAAGCATCATGTGGTGAGGAAAGATCTAGGCACATATGTCCAGTTGAATACGGGTAGCATGAGTTATTATTGTTGACATCACCCTTGAGGTGAATACGTTGGGAGGCAAAACAATAAGCCCCTATCTTTCTATGTGTCCGGTTGAAATGTTTTGCTCATGTGTATGCACTGAGTGTAAGCAATCATAGAAGACTATATGATGGTTGAGTATGTGGAGCTCTTACTAAAACTCTGTTGAATAGGTTGAATTGCAATTGCTTGGTGACTAAGAACATAGGTTGTTGAGTTTCAAGAGAGTTCATTGTTTGAACCTTAACATGTGAATTGGTTGCTACCATAACATGAGAAGTTTTATAAGAAAGAATTGTTGTTATGATGCTAGAAAAAGTGATTGAAATTGTCATTGATCAAACTTGTGCACTTTGCTAGCATTCACACTTCATAAATTATTTCTTTTATCATTTACCTAGTCAAGGACGAGTAGGAATTAAGCTTGGGGATGCTGATACGTCTTCAACGTATCTATAATTTATGAAGTATTCATGCTGTTATTTTATCATTCTTGGATGTTTTACAATCATTTTATAGCAACTTTATATCATTTTTTGGGACTAACCTATTGACCCAGTGCCCAGTGCCAGTTGCTGTTTTTGCTTGTTTTTTACATCGCAGGAAATCAATATCAAACGGAGTCCAAACACCGCGAAACTTGCTGGAGATTTTTTATGGACCAGAACACCCAAGACGGGCCGGAGCAGCACCTGGGGGTGCCCCGAGGGGGGCACAACCCACCAGGGTGCGCCTGGGGGCCCAGGCGCGCCTAGGTGGGTTGTGCCCACCTCGGTGGCCTCCCGCACCCCCTCTTTACCCTATAAATTCACAAATATTCCAAAACCCTTCGGGGGTTAACCTGGATCAGAAGTTCCGCCGCCGCAAGGCTTTGTAGCCACCGAAAACCAATCTAGACCCCGTTCCGGCACCCTGCCGGAGGGGGGAATCATCTCCGGTGGCCATCGTCATCATCCCGGCGGCCACCATGATGAGGAGGGAGTAGTCCACCCTCGGGGCTCTGGTTTTGTACAAGTAGCTATGTGTTTAATCTCTCTCTCTCTCTCTCTCGTGTTCTTGAGATGTCACAATCTTGATGTATCGTGGGCTTTGTTAATATAGTCGGATCGTATGGTGTTTTCCCCTCTTTATCTTGTGATGAATTGAGTTTTCCCTTTGAGATTTCGTTGTTATCAGATTGAATACTTTTATGGATTTGAGAACACTTGATATATGTCTTGCAATTGAATACTCGTGGTGACAAGTGGGGTATCGTATTGATTCACTTGATATATGTTTTGGCACTCAACTCGCGGATTCCCGAGGTGACATTGGGGTAATCTATGCATAGGGGTTGATGCATGTTCTTGTCTTTGTTTCGCCGGTAGAAATCTTGGGGTACTCTTTGAAGTTCTTTGTGTTGGATTGAGTATTATGAATATGAATTTGCTTTGGTGTTATTTTAGTACGAACTCTAGGATAGATCGAACGGAAAGAATAGCTTTTTGTTATTTTAGTACGGACTCTTGAATAGACCGAATGGAAAGAATAGCTTTGAGGTGGTTTCATACCCTACAAACAATTTATCCTTATGTTCTCCGCTAGATAGGAACTTTGGAGTGATTCTTCATCGCACTTTGTGGGATGGTTATATGATCCAATTATGTTAGCATTGTTGAGAGGTTGCACTAGTGAAAGTACGGACCCTGGGCCTCATTTTCAAGCATTGCAATGCCATTATTGTGCCCGTTTACTATTTGCTACCTTGCTGTTTTTATTTATTCAGATTATAAAAATATATTTCTACCATCAATATTACACTTTTATCACCGTCTCTTCGCCGAACTAGTGCACCTATACAATTTGCCATTGTATTGGGTGTGTTGGGGACACAAGAGATTTCTTGTATTTGATTGCAGGGTTGTTTGAGAGAGACCATCTTCATCCTACACCTCCCACGGATTGATAAACCTTAGGACATCCACTTGAGGGAAAATTGGCACTGTCCTACAAAACTCTGCGCTTGGAGGCCCAACACGAGTGTACAAGAATAATGTTGCGTAGTAGACATCAGCTGCCCGCGGCAGGTCCTGCGCCGCGTTTCGACCACGCCACAACATCTCGGATGGGTGTGCATCAAGTGCGAAAAAGATAAGGTGCATAGTACTTCTTTTGATTCGGCTGTGCTCCCTTATTTGGCGCATGTACGACAGCTTATACTCAAACTTGTGTGTAGGATGGATGCAAGTTTTGGGTTTGGGAAGAAGAATACATCGATCCGTTGATAGTACGAAATTTGGTAGCTGCTCGTGCACTCCTTGCTAGAATAGAGGCTAGAGATGATATTAGATGTGAAGCAATGTCTAGTTCTTTAGAATCGAAGAAGAAAGAAGTGTGCAAGCTCGAGAAGCCACAGATCAACAATGAAGACATAGAGAAGATATTAATACAATTAGTGGGAGCAGTTATGGAAATTGGATATCTTTTAAAATGTCTAATTGTGGTTCTTGGTTTCTTTGGTCTTGCTCTCCTAGCAAACAATTGGTGAATGTACTTCCTTGTATCAAAATGTCGTTGATGAAATAAAGAAATATGCTGGAAAATAAATGTGTTCACATTCCAAGGTGCAATAAATTGATCCATGAAAGGATTAAAAGAAACCGCCCAGTGCATGTAACCATTCCTACTCATTTAGTGGTCGTCCATGAATATATTGTAATTAATGCAGATTAAATTTTGAGTAATTTTGTAAACTACGAGATGGAGTACTACATTTGTCCATTCATCACCTGCCTTGGTTGATGAGATTTCAAATTTATGCCCTATTAACCGGAAAGTAGTGAGTAGTTAAAAATTTTGGTCAAACTTCGACAAAAAATATATGACGTGGCGTAAAAACTTGGACTGAGGTAGTACTCCCTCCATCTAGGTGTTAAGCCATCTTATGAAAATTAGATATTCCCAAAATGTTTGGGAGTCATCTATTAACTTCGCATATCAATCCCCTTCTAGCCTCGTTGCTAGCGAGCGTTACTTACTCTGCCTTGTTATCTCCCCCAGAAACCCAATGCATGGAGCACAACTACGCGTTGATTAGTCAAGGAATCGAAGCCGGCTTGCATGCGAGTTAATACATGGCCCTGCATGGTAGCTAAAACGGCTTCTCTTAATTGCTGTGATTAATTGTTGCGTTTATAGAGAGAAATCGGGGCTTTGATCGGAAGAAGGACCGGTCAAGTTTCTCATTCTCCTCCAATCTGCTTGCACCTTGGTCCCCCTACACCTTCTAACGTGACTTATACACCTAGACGGAGGGAGTAGTACGAGATACAGTGGCACAATGACTTAGGCCGAATACAAGTTCCCAAAATTATTGAAAGAGAGCAAAGTGTACATACAAAATAATTAAAATTGAATTTCTCATTTTTCTCGAAACGGAAGCAAAAGATTTGCCTCATCCATTAAATAAGAGGAGAATAGAGTTTGACAATTTGCAAGAGACCCTACAAATAAACGGCATGGCAATACTCTCAATACGCCCTAGTTTCACACCTGCTGTAACCCTTAGTACATACGGTGGCACACTGACTTAGGCCGAATACAAGTGCCCAAAATATTTAAAATTGGAGGATGGTACAGCCCACCTTTCCGATATTTTGACCGTGTGTGGTTCAGTTGTTGCTTTACCACACGTGAACGATAGTAAGTGCGACCGAGAGGCGTGGAGCGTTAATTTCGAGTTGACTCCTTGGAGCGTTAAATTTTCTTCACATAGTAGTATTAGCTTTGCCCTACTGGTAGTATTTTTCTTCACTAGTAGTACATTAAATAAAGAGTTCCGTTTCGTGCACAATTTAAAATGATTTTTATGGAGAGAAAAAGAAAACCACTCCAACTATATACGCTGCAGCCTCAACGCTTGTTTTCTAGGGTTTGCTCTCTTCACACTCTCTCTCCACTATATATATACACGCTGGAGCCTCAGCGCTTGTAGTTGCTCTCTACACACTCTCTCACCCTATCCAGATCTAAACAAGCTGTGTTGGCCTCTCCTCTCTTTCTCTCACCTCACTACTAGTCAAAGAGCTAGCAGGATCCCGTCCGTCGGCGAAGGCAAGGAGGCTTAACGTTGTTGCCGTCGGCGAGGGAGGGAATCCACTGCCGGTGCCGCTGTTCTCTTTCACCCGGCGGCAGCGCGGGAGGGCCTCCGACCCCTTCTTCCCTGCCGCCTTACATAGTGTGGGCAGATCGGCCTCCGCCCGCCCACTGAGCCACACCCTGAGAACCTTAAGGTATAATTTTCTTAATCCACAGGCATTGCTCTAGCTGCATGTGGAATTTTTTTCGCTTCTGCACTTGAATCTAGGTGTTCAAACATGAAAGTAGTGGGGAAAGTTGTATAGCATGAATCTAGGACGTGGTTCAAAGAGGAAAGGAAGGGGGAAAGTAGTACAAACAGGCTATCCAACACCTATGTTGGTCGAAAAGGGAAAACAATGACAAACGCAGTACACACATCTGTAAGGAACTGATCTTTCTGTGGGTGGGGGACAAGGTTGTATAGTTTGAGCATGACTAGATTTGCTGCCCTCACATAGGGAAAGGTGTCTAAAGATAACAAAAATGGGACCAACACAAATATGTTCCTTGGTTGTTTGTTGCAACAGACTGTGCATCACCCCTTTATACATCGGTACATGCACATGCTGCTTGTGTGTCCACTGTTCCATACAACTCTTTAGCTGTTGTTAATCTAATAATGCCGTTGGGAAATAGAAGTAATGCCACAGCTAAAAGCAAATTACATGTTTAACGAATTTTATTTCTAATATAATCTCTCTGTTAATATGAATCAATGCCACTGTTTGAGAAATGCTACTGTCTTGCTTTCCTTCCCATTTAGATAAGTTAGATGCTTCTTTTTGTGGGCTTCTGTGTCATCCACCGTTATTGACCACTAATTGTTTCCTTTGCACCTCTGTGTAAACAGGGTTATCTACCTCACCTCGTTGCTATTGCGACCTTTTGTTGCACTGCACAAAACACTTTTGTTTTAAGAGTGTTTTGTGCAGTTCAACCAAAATGTCACACCGACAACCTTGCTTGATTGCTTGATCTTAGTGGAACTGCACAAGAGGAGATCTAACTTCCTATCTGTGTTGGCAAATTTGTTTCAGATCTTCTTCTTGTGAGTTGTTTCAATTCCGCGTCATGAGAGGTCAGTACTGGCCATCTTCCACATGATTGTGAAGTGTTCTTTCATACGTTTTACTACTTATACGGTAATGTTGCTTGATTTTAGTGAACTGCACAAAAGGAGACCAGACTTCCAATCTGTATGTGCACCGTAATATCCCATTGAGGTAAGATAATGATATTTCGCAACTATTGGCCTGTATATTGCTACTCTCATTAGAAAAGTAATGTTGTTGTTTAGTGCTATACTTGTGCTCCCTAATTGACATGCCAAATCTTACATTGAAGGCGAAGCGTGTCTGTTATTGACCCAAGTGATGAAGGGGAAGAACAAGCGGAAGAAGAACAAAAATCAACTCCCGGTGCTGTAATGAAGCACTGGAACTGTGATGGCACAAGTAATGATATAGTTTTGCATCTTAATTTATTGCTATGGCTGGAACGAGCAATTGTTTTACCACTGTGATTTGATGCCACTCTTAATGTAATATGTAATTATCTCTACTTGTGCAAACATGGATCTTGTTTGAAGATAACATATATTTTTGTGGAACTGCACAAGAAGATGTTGGAAACACTAAACTAATTGAGGAGTTTATTGTAAGCATGGCAACCACAGTAGATAATAACGGATGGTTCCAGAGAAGTGCTTCATCTGCATAGTCTACACAATAAGCCTCCTGACAAAGGTTGGTACAGGTCCACGGATTTCATACATACGATCGAGCTTTGTCATCTCTATTGGTGTTGTGCGATTGTTTAGCTACTGTCATGAGAAAGTGGTATTGTTTCGCATGTTAATCTAAGTTGCTAATAAATTGAGGCACCAGTTTGCCACCGTTATAGCCACTGATAAAATTAAGTAGTAATACAGTTCAAGTTGAGTTGTTGTGTTTGGTATCATATCATTTCCTATGAGGATAATGAGGATGCATCTCTTTGTGACTATACATTTCATCAGTTACTCGCATTGTTAATGTAATGACTGTTTTAAATATTTCCTTTCCTTCTTTTCGAGCAAACAGGGATGCTAGCATTTAGTTGTTCTCTTGTCTTTGCACAACATGATCATCCTCCTCTGAAGAAGAATATGCCAGGATATGAAGAAGCCAAGCCCTTCTCTTCTTATCAGAAGGAGCAGTTGAAGGATGGTTACATTACTGCCCACAAGAACAAACTAACTTCATCTTAGAAGGACTCACAGATCTTCATCTTTGTTGCTGTGATGGCCAATACAATGTTGTTTTAGGATTCTTTCTGGTGAGTTCTATTTTTTTAAATGTGTGCTCTACATGGATCATGTAGGTTGCCTGTTTAAACTGTAAATTCATAATAAAGTTTGCTTTGTACTAATCATTTTTTTGTATTTACTCAAACAAGGATGCTCAGCTTGATTTCAATGGGAACGGCACAAAATGTTCTGATGGTTCGTGCCATCCATTATACTTCATCATGCACAATAGATCGAATGTACTCGAATCATTCATTTCCACCTCCAGCCACAAAACTAGCTACAAGAAAGGAGGTGCCGATATGTTCAAGTCCTTGCAACATATAAAGCAGAAATCATACAAGCTACGCGCGAAGTTGGTTGATTTTAGTGGAACTGCACAAAAAGAACAGCTGGTTTATTTAGCATGAGGTGACATGTCAATGTCCGAACTGATGGCAAACCCAGCCCATTCCACAATCGTAGGCATTTGATATTTTGGAATGGGAAAACTTCAAAGTTTGCTCATTGATGTACGCAAAAAGCATTTGCTATTTTGGAATGGGAAAACCTTTCAAAGTTTGCTCATTGATGTACACAAAAAGACACGCATTTGATATTTTGGAATGGACAACCTTCTCAAATTTTGTTCATTGATGTTAGCAAGAAGACATGTGTTTGATATTTTGGAATGGGACGCCCTTTGCCATCAGCAGCATCGATCGATTTTCTTTATTCTTTAGTTGTGAAGTAAATATTCGCTCTGACGTGTGAATCATTGAGATGCATAATCTTACATTTCATGCATTCTTCAACTAAAAAGGGGTGCGCTGGAGGTATAATTAATTAACCTAATATATGATCTCCGACGCCTATTTCCTGTCTCCGGCTGAGCCGAACAGAAGCTTCTTCTCCAACTCAGCTCTCCGACTCCACGTCGCCGCCAAGAAGCTAATCGGCCGTCAATGTTCAACCCGCCAAGCT
Organism: Triticum aestivum; assembly: GCF_018294505.1. Lineage (NCBI taxonomy): Eukaryota > Viridiplantae > Streptophyta > Magnoliopsida > Poales > Poaceae > Triticum > Triticum aestivum. Next base: position 331,413,099 of record NC_057811.1, on the reverse strand, counting down.
TGGCTTCAACCGGAAGGTAGCAGCGGTGGCCTTACTTGGACCCGAGCGGTGGCGACCTACCGTGTTCTACTCTTCCTTGTTTTCTGTGTGGCGCGCTCACGTAGGCAGCGGGGCGAGGCCTCAACAGAGCCGGCGATGTCCTGTGTCTCGTTGCTGGCGGGGCGGCGCCTCGGCAGAGCAGGCGAAATCCTCCCCCTCATTGCTGGCAGGGTGGGGCCTCGGCGGAGCCGGGGATGTCCTCTGCCTCATTGTTAGCGGGGCGGGGCCTCGGCAGAGCAGGGTCTCGCGGAAGCTGGCGAAGTCCTCTGCCTCGATGCCGGCGGGGTGGGGCCTCGGTGGAGCCGGCATTGTCCCCCGCATGGCCCTGGTGGGTCCCCACTGTCATCCTCTCAATTAAAGTCATCTCTTGATTCCTCATGTTCGTTGACCATGTTGACAACGCGAGATGGTGGCGGCACGGCGAGCGCAACAAGGAGCCGCCATAACTATTGGGTATGACCCGCCCAGGAGGGGCCGGGTTATACCACTGGCGACTTATCAATGAAGATGGCGGGTCATAGCAAGCCTATTGACGGCCCAAGACCCAGAGGCGACTTGAGGCCCAAGAGGATGAACCGCCATATGTATAACTTGTATTGTAGGGCAAGCTTAGTTAGTCACCGAGTCGGACACGTTGTGTATGAGCCGGCCGGGACTCTGTAAGCCGCTGGGCATCAACCTGTGTATATAAAGGGGTGACCCGGCGGCGGGTTAAGGACGAGAAACAAGAAATCGAGAACTAGGTCAAGCGTATTCGCCCCCTGGTAATCGAAACCCAAGCAATACAATCCCAACTGGAGTAGGCCTTTACCTCCACCGCGAGGGGCTGAACCAGTATAAACTCTCTGTGTGCTCTGTCCCGATTAACCCCTTTAAGTTAACCTAGTTGCGATAGCTCCACGACTAAGTCCTTTCGCTAGGACATCTGCCATGTCAAGTCCAGACAGTTGGCTCCCACCGTGGGGCCAGCGCACGGGGGTTTCCAGTTCTTAAAGGGCGACTTCGCAGGGATCAAGGGATACGCTGTGGGCTGGATGACTAAGAGTCGTAGCGGCAAGCTCTACATCGACGACGCAGGTTGGGGCCCCGAGGCCGGCTCAATTGAGTACGGGTACCGGTTCCCCTTCGGCGGAATCCATGTCTTCATGAGAAAGATCGGCGAATTGGGACCTGAGCCGGACACCTGCACCAACATCATCGAGACGGCTCAGCGTGCACGACCCGCCAAGGTTCAAGCCGCTGTAAAGCATGCCTTTGTTGGTTTCATCCATGGGGCGAGCTTTGAGGAAGGATCTGTGTCTGGTGGTGAGACGGCCATCTACTCGGATGGTGAATCATCAACCGGTGAGACCAATTCAATGTATCAACTGCAGGACGGCCGGCTTGGAGGTTGTTTCGATGGCGACAGTATTACGGACCCCTATAAGCTGCCGAACAGGGTTGCGATCTTCATGGCCGGTACACAGCCGGTGCTCGGCTCAACGACCGCCACGGCTATGACCTCCAGCTCAACAGCTGCGGCGGCGGCTGGTGCTAGCGGCTCTGTGCGCCCACCGGATCAGATTCTGACAGAGTTGTTGGAGGCTTTGGCGGCTTTAATGGGGGTGGAGGTGACCGCGAGAACTCAAGAATAGCATAACATGGATGTTGCGAGGTTACGAGATGCGATAGCTCAAGCCAAAGAAGAGTTGGCGGCTGAGAACGCTAGGATGGCCACGGAGCGAGCTGCTTTGGATGCCCAGGCACAACGGATTCAGGCAGACTCTTTCCGGGTCACCTTGGATCAAAGCGCCTCAAATGCCATCATGAGAAGGAGGCACCAGAGTCGTTTACCTTTGGTTTATGATGCGAGAAACCTCTTCAACACGCCTGGGGCAGGGACCAGTTACCCGCCTGTGGTGAACCGGGCGGTGGAGGCGCCCGTGACCGGAGCGCCGGTTCAGCCGTAAACTATGGATCCGCCTCTTTTGGATATGACTCCGCCTCGGCATGTTCCGACACCGCCGGGTCAATATTCTAATACTTTGCATAATATGATTGCTGCGGCGACACGATTAGCGGCCCTCCCAGTTGAAGGCGAGTCTCCAGCTGCGATAGAGATGCGGAGGGCCAGAGAACTTCTTCAGACAGCAGTGGCTCAACAGGCGGCTTATTCGTATAGTCGTGAATGGATTCACTCAACCCCTCGTCCAAGCCGGAGTTATAGTAGACATATTGATTCGCCAGCAGTTTCAAGCAGTGAGCGGCACCATAACCAGCCTCGTAGGCATGACCCGGCGCGCGGTGGTGTTGATGCTCAGACTTTGGTGGATCAGGGCAGGGCGTGTCAGGAGGCTAAACTGGCGGCTCAGCAACAATCCTCGGTTTATCCGTCGGCATCAGTGGAGGCAGGAGTGACCTTTAGAACCTTGGGTGTGCCATGTTTAGTGCCGGCTCTGCGCAACGAGCGTTTGCCTAAGGACTTCAAAGGCCCTCGTAAGGTGCCTAATTACACAGCAGATCAGTCCCCAGAGGCTTGGATTGAGAGCTATGAGATGGCTATGGAGATGTTGGATGTTAGCGATGCTGCATGCGCTAAGTATTTCACCATGATGTTGGATGGGCCGGCTCGTACTTGGTTGAAAGGACTGCCCGCTAACTCCATTAGATCATGGGCGGAGTTGAAAACGCGTTTTATCTAAAAAATTAAAGACACATGCAAGCAACCTATGTCGATTCTGGATTTAGACTTTTGTGTCCAAGGTGAGGGCAAGTCAACAACCAATTGGGTGCGCCGGATCTCAGCTGTTATACATTCATCGGACAGTATCAATGCCGGTTCAGCAGTCCTGATGTTGGAGCAGAATTGCCGTTTCCTCCCCCTTAAGCAGAAACTGGGACGGCTTAAACACCACTGCAATGACATGGGGGAGCTCATGGCGGCTCTCGTCAAATATGCCGACTCCGATAGTACCAAAGACCCTGACTCCGATGAGGAGAAGACTGGTAAGGGGAAGAAGAGCGGCAATGCAAAGGGGCAGCAGCATAACATGGCGGGTCAAAGTGGCAACGGTAAGCACAAAGCTGATGGAAATTTAGATTTTGTGGCTAACACCAATATGCAGAATAATAATCAACGTCACAAGGGAAAGCCGCCCTAGCTTGGAGGGCCAAAATTTAACATCGAGGCGATGACCAATCAGCCTTGTCCAAAGCATGGTACGCAAGAGAAGCCAGCCAATCATCTATGGAAGGATTGCTTCATCATGAGGGAGTATAGGCATTCCAATTTTTTCCAGAACAATCATGGCCCGAATGGCGGCTCAGGATCTGGCTCTCATGAGCCTAGCTTTGGTGGTAGCGGCTCAAACTCTGGTTTCCAGGGCCAAGTCAATCAAGGTGGTTTTAATCAGCAGTCTGGTCAAGGGAATCAGCAGCAGCAATCTGGTTATCAGAGTAATCCGAAGCAGTTGAATAGTGGATAGTATCATGTATTCACCACGAGTTTATGTAAACAAGACCAGAAGATTCATAAAAGGGTGGTAAACGCAGTTCAGTCGGCGATTCCCCATTACTTGCGATGTCTAAACATCCTATTCTTTGGAGCCGTGAGGATCACCCGCCCCGGGTTGACAATCCGGGTCACTTGGCTTTAGTGGTTGCGCCTCAGGTTGGAGGTTACAAGTTCACTAAGGTGCTCATGGATGGAGGCAGCAGCATCAATATCCTTTACTACGAAACTTTTCGATGTATGAGTTTAACTGACAAGGATCTTAAGCTGTCTAACACTGTTTTTCATGGCGTGGTGCCTGGTAAGTCGGCGTATCCAGTGGGAAAGATAGCTTTGGAAGTGGCTTTCGGTGATCATCATGATTCCAAAGTTGAAACATTGACCTTTGAGGTGGTTAAGATCAGGAGCCCTTATCATGCTTTGTTTGGGTGGCCGGCTTATGCCAAGTTTATGGCAAGGCCTTGTTATGTTTATCTGCAGCTTAAAATGCTGGGTCATAAGGGCACCATCATAGTACATGGGAACAGGAAGATAGCCTTGGATTGTGAAGAGGGCGATGCTGCTTATGCTGAGTCTGTTTGTGCAACAGAAGAGTTGAAGTTTTACAAGGATAATGTTGACCCGGCAGATATGACACCTCTGAAGAAACCAACCACGGAGCATGACCCTCTGTTGAAGTTTAAATCAGCGGATGACACTAAGTTGGTTGATTTTGTTCCTTGCGACTCATCCAAGCAGTTCAGTATCAGTGCTCATTTGGATCCGAAGTAGGAAAGCGCGCTCACCGAGTTCATCCGTGAGAACCGGGACATCTTTGCATGGAAGCCTTCAGGCATGCCAGGTGTACCGAGGGAACTCGCTGAGCACACTCTCAATATTGATCCAAAGTTTAAACTGGTCAAGCAATTCCTTCGTTGCTTTAATGAAGAGAGACATAAGGCCATTGGTGAAGAAGTGGCCCGGCTCTTGGCAGCTGGGTTCATTGTTGAAGTTTTTCATCCTGAATGGTTGGCTAACCCGGTGCTGGTGCTTAAGAAAAATGGTACTTGGCGCATGTGCATAGATTATACAGACCTTAGTAAAGCCTGCCCGGCTGATCCTTTTGCTCTCCCTCGTATTGATCAGATTATTGATGCTACGACGGGTTGTGAGCATTTGAGTTTTTTGGATGCCTATTCCGGGTATCATCAGATCAAGATGGTAGTTAAGGACCAGGAGAAGACAGCCTTCATCACTCCCTTTGGAGCCTTCTACTATGTGTCTATGCCTTTTGGGCTCAAGACTGCCCAGGCTACTTACCAGCGGTGTGTTCAGAATTGCCTTCATGATCAGATTGGACGCAACGTTCATGCTTATGTGGATGATATTGTTGTGAAATCGAGGAAGAAGGATACCTTGATAGATGATTTGAAAGAGACCTTTGACAATCTCCGGGTCTACAAGATGATGCTTAACCCGGCCAAGTGTGTTTTTGGTGTGCCAGCAGGCAAGCTCTTGGGTTTTTTGATTTCTGAAAGAGGCATTGAAGCTAACACGGAGAAAATCAAGGCTATTACTTCCTTGGCTAAACTGGCGTGTATTAATGATGTTCAGCGTCTGGCGGGTCATATTGCGGCCTTAAGCTGGTTCTGAGAAAAAACTATAACTTTGTACCAGATGATGAAGAAAACAGATCACTTTGTTTGGAGTGATGCTGCTGATCAGGTGTTTGAAGCCTTGAAGAAACAGTTAGCTGAACTACCGATCCTTGCTGCTCCTATTGATAAGGAGCCCTTGTTGTTATATGTGGCTGCCAATAGTCGAGCTATCAGTGTGGCAATTGATGTGGAAAGGAAGGAATCAGGCAAGGAATATCCGGTTCAGCGGCCGGTTTATTATATCAGTGAGGTCCTCATTAAATCCATGCAGAGGTATCCACATTGGTAGAAACTGGTATATGGAGTGTTCATGGCTAGTCGTAAGCTAAAGCAGTATTTCTTTGGTCATCCCATCACTGTGGTCAGTTCTGCCCCCTTGGGGGATATTATTCAAAACAGAGAAGCCACAGGTCGGGTAGCCAAATGGGCCATCGAGCTTGGACCCCATAGTTTGAAGTATATGCCTCGAACGGCTATCAAGTCTCAAGCACTTGTGGATTTTATTAATGACTGGACTGAGCTACAGATCCCTGAGGACAAGCCAGATAGCACATATTGGACTATTAACTTTGATGAATCCAGGCAGTTGGAAGGCTCAGGGGCCGGAGTTATTTTAACTTCCCCACGAGGTGATAAATTTTGTTATGTTTTAAGGTTGATGTTCCCTTTCACTAACAATGCAGCTGAGTATGAGGCCTTGCTCCATGGTCCTCGGATGGCTAAAGAGATGAATTTAAGCCGGGTGAGGTGTTTTGGTGACTCAGATTTGGTGGCTCAGCAAGTTTCAGGCACTTGGGATTCTAAGGACCCACTCATGGCGGCTTACCGCCGCAAGGTTGATGCTATTGCTGGTTATTTCAAATGTTATCAAGTGGAACATGTTGATCGCAGGAAAAATGAGGCGGCTGATGCTTTGAGCCAGTTAGGGTCCCAGCGTAAGCCTGTGCCACCTAATGTTTTCCTTGATATTCTGCATAACCCTTCAGTCAAATTGCCTACGGAGGAAGATCTTGCTATTCCTGACTCGGAGGCACAATTGGTGGCGGCTCTTCATGTTATTCCTGATTGGACAGTTCCATATTTGGCTTATATGACCCGGGGCGAGTTACCTGAAGATGAAACTTTGTCTAGGCAGATAACCCGGCGGTATAAGTCAATGACTATTGTCAATGGAGAGTTGCATCATTGCAGTGTCACAGGGGTGTTTCAACGTTGTGTTTCTCCCGAGGAAGGCCGTGAGATTCTATGAGAGATTCATGAAGGAGATTGTGGTCATCATGTCGGCTCTAAGTCTCTCGTAGCCAGGGCTTTCCGTCATGGGTTTTATTGGCTGACGGCTCATGCTGATGCAGAGGATTTGGTCAGTATATGTGATGGTTGTCAGAAATTTTCTAGATGAGCTCATGTGCCGGCTCAAGAATTAAGGATGATTCCAATCACTTGGTCGTTTGCAGTCTGGGGGCTGGATATGGTTGGACCTTTCAAAAGGTCCAAAGATAAAAGACCCACCTTTTGGTGGCGGTTGACAAATTCACAAAGTGGGTTGCGGCAGAGCCGGTCAGTAAGTGTGACGCAGCAACAACGGTTCAATTCATCAAAAATGTGATTTTCCAGTTTGGTTATTCTCACAGCGTTATAACTGATAATGGCACTAATTTGTCCAAGGGTGCTATGAAAGAATTATGTCAACAAGAGCATATTCATCTTGATGTATCATCAGTGGGTCACGCCCAGTCCAATGGCCAAGCTGAAAGAGCCAATCAAGAAATTTTGAGAGGCATCAAGCCCCGGCTTATGGTCCCTTTGCAGAGGACGCCGGGTTGTTGGGTGGAGGAATTGCCCTCAGTGCTATGGAGTATCAATACAACCCCGAACAGATCTACGGGTTACAGGCCTTTCTTCATGGTTTACGGAGTAGAGGCGGTTCTCCCTAGTGACATCCGTCATGACTCGCCCCGTGTGGTGGCTTATGTTGAAGCTGATAATGAAAAAGCACGTCAGGATGCTCTTGACTTGTTGGATGAGGAGCGTGACCTTGCGGCGGCTTGTTTGGCGATTTATCACCAAGATCTGCATCATTATCATAGCCGCCGGGTTAAAACCAGAACCTTTCAAGAAGGAGATTTGGTGCTCCGGCACATCCAGGATCAAACTGACATGCACAAGCTATCCCCACCTTGGTAAGGGCCCTTTGTGGTTAGCAAAAACCTGAACAACGGATCATACTACCTCATTGATGTTCGAGAGCACAAGGACTCACGCAAATCTGAGGAGGAGACCCGTCGGCCGTGGAACATTGCTCATCTTCGGCCTTATTACACCTGAGCCACTGGCTCTTGTGATGTACATACTTTGTCAATCTATATATTATGATGAATAAATTAAAGCCGGCATCCCTAATAATTCAGGGCCTCTGTCGTTTCATTTCTGAGAATATGAGTCTTTATTGTCACTTCATACAATCACTTGGGGGCTTCCTGCTTATTGAGCATAGCTATGACTACCCCCTTGATCCGGCTTGTACGCCATGACTACCCTACTATTCCGGCTTATACGCCTGGAATAAAATATTACTTGGGGGCTCCTTGTTAATGAACAAGAGCCTTGTTATTCCTTGTAATAGGCTTGGATGCCAGGTGTATTCACCAAAAATCCGGGTTATCCTGCCTTTGTTTGCCTGCCACTCCGACTAGGTAATCCTGGGATGACTCGTCATACTCTTGACAATCAATCTTATAAAGACCCTAAATTTGTCAAAGTTAAAATGGCGATTGCTCATGTGAGGTCCGGCTTACGGGTTTGAATTAAGGTTTAACTCAGCGGCTGTGCGACCCTTGAATAGCACTTGACATTGAGGCTTGGCAGCCTATGAATGCCTTGTTTTTTCTGCTTTATATTTGCTTTGAACATTTTTTTAGGTTCATTTTTGGCGCCATGATGGTATATGGTGGAACATTGGTTAGGGCCATGTTGCCTTATGATGAATCTATCCGGAGTTTTGTTAACCCGGCCTGGTTTTGGACTTTAAGTCACTAGTGTATGATGATTATGTGCTTGGAGTGCTGTGCTCTAAGCTTTGAGATGTTACCCCTTGCTGCATATGGCATGGTAAGCCGGCGGTATGAATAAATTGAAGAGGGCGTTGTGCTCTTTCTTTGGGCTGTTACCTTTACTGTACGACGTGTGATAAGCCAATAGTGTGAACAAATATCACATGTATGGTATTTATTTTGTTGTGATTATATGAGGTTTTGATAAACCGGCCCTGGTTATGGACTATTTAGTCATCAGTGGTTTTTATATGGGGTATTGTGACCCGCCCTGGGGTAAACCGCTAGGGCACTTGTTATCTGCTTATGTGTAGGGAAAAATGATAAGCATGGTCTGGATAATTGATAATATTATAAGCTTAAGTGGCAGGTCTTCGAATAACGGATCAACAGTTTTATGCAAATAAGCACGCACGATGGCTTGACAGATCAGGGTTGTTCAACTAGCCTATTACAAGGCATCATATGGCCGCAAAACAATAAGTGTTTTTGAGACACACAAAAACCGGCTCATGAATTAAGACTTCTAGTCTTGGCGGGTCGAAGCCTTCGGGTCCTCCTGCACTGCTTCTTCTCCTCCTTGGTTACCCATTGGCTGGAAGTCAGGCGAAGCCCAGTTGATACCGTTCAAAGCTCTAAACACAGCCTCGTCATCTATAAGACTTGATGGATCAATGTCAGGAGCGAAGGTGTGCTTACGAGTCGGCGGGATGAGATCCACCTCCTGATGAACCGACGCCTTCACCTTCTTGTTTTCAGCGTGATAAGCCGCCTGATATTGGGATAGATCTGTGTCTTCAGCCAGCTTGCTTGCCAATGGCCGCATTTCCCTTGCTATCTTTGCAAAGTCATCAGCGCTGAAGGGAGACCCGTCTTCTTTAACACTAGGGCAGCCATTTGCCAAATCTTCTGGATCAAGATCGCCTTGCCATGCCTTGGCCGGACTTAGGGCAGTCATGGCACCGGCTCTGGCAGCTGATCACTTTAAATCCACAATTCTTTGGGGCAGCACCGATAGCTTCTCTAGTGTTTTATTGATGAGGGAGGGCGGCTGTTTCTTATGAATAGCAGCAGAGATTGTCCGTTGAGCACCAGTGTATAACTGTTCTACCAGAGTATAGACAACCTTAAGTTTGATGCGCATGTCTGAACTCAGTTTGGCGCTTCGGGAGTCTGCATCGGTAAAATTATTGGTAAACCAGCAGATGATTATGGTATACTGTTGGTGCAAAGAAGGATATTTTTTGTTACTTACCGAAGATGGACGCCGTCATGCTATTGATTTGATATTTTAAACCGGACAACTCGTTAGTCACCAGTTTAAGGGTTGCTTCGGCATCCTCTGCTCTTTTTAATAGAGTTGCCTTCTCGATCTCCCAGCCGGTTTTATCAGTACTGGAGTTTTGTTTCAACTGCTCAATGTTTTCCCATGCAGTCTTTAGTTCTGATTTGGCTTTTGAAGTCTCAGATTGTTGGGTTTCAATGTTGGCCCTTAGATCATTGACTTGGGATTCCTTCATGCTTAATTCAGCCTGCAACATGAACAAGATAGGAAGTATTATGCTTATATTATTTGAAGTCCCAAGCACAATACAAGTATTTTACTTGGCACTTGGGGGCTAATGCATATTGCTCTTTTCTGAAGACAATTCTATGATGACCCGACTACACTGCTATGACTATAGCCGACTCATGGGGGCTACGCAGCTGGATTTTATTTATAGCCATGGTGATAAGGGCCGACTTATTCATGCTGATTAAACCGACCCTTGGGGGCTACAGGTGTAAAGTTAATCACTGTTATTGGAAGTCCCGGCTTAACCTGATAGTTTAAGCCGGCCCTTGGGGGCTACGGGCTTGGATCTTGATATGTTTATGGATATCTAAAAGTCTATAGTATATTTAATTCTATCATATTCTGTAGACTTGGCGGTTGATAGAGGTATATTTATATAAAGAGGGTTGTGCTGGATTACCTCAAAGCGTTCCTTCATCAGGTTGACTAAGCCGGCTTCGAAGTCACGGCTGGTGTGAAGGCGATTCAAATAACTAGAGTAAATCTCTTGAGCATAGCCTTCCAAGTCCACGTTCCATTTGCCCTTGTCAACAGCAGAGAACTCCTCTTTGGCGATGTGTTTGGATAGGCAATGGGGTTTCCTGGGGCTTTGTAAGCCGTCCCAGTAATCATTATGTCCTCAGTTTCCTGAGCCAGTTGAGCGGGACTGGGCGGCTTATCATTTTCTGGGTCAATTTCCATGGTGTTGTTAGTGACAGGGTGTTCCTCTGGAGGAAGGTCATCCATAGCAGCTTCTGAAACTTGATGCAAAGTCTCAGATGTGGCATGTTTCTCCGGTTCAATGGTCTTGGCCTCTTCAGCCGGTTTATCAATTTTCTGTTTCTTGCTGGGCTTTGCCATAGCGCTGAAAAGGAAGTACAAGACAGAGTCAATATGACAATTAAATGCATGATTCAAAGTGGATAGTCTTAACATTCTTACCCAGGCATGGTTTTGAAGACTGGGATTTGAGTTCCCATTGAGTCGCCGGAGGAGGAGTGAGATGTTCCCTGATAATTTGAGTCGGAAGGGTTAAGAGGTTGACGAAAAAGACCCGCCTTCGGATAAGCTAAGTCAGAAATTTGTGAAACCTTGGCACGGCGTTTGCGAGGAACTGATGTGTTGGGTAAGCCAGAGGATAAAATCCCAACACCACTATTCGGGGTTGTGCGGCAAGCTTCATGTTGCTGTTTCTTCAAAATAAAGTTGGGGTTCAAGTAAGCTAAAGGGTGAGAAAATCTTACTTTCCGGCTTGCTTGTCGAGTTTTCTGTGTTGGCAAAGGTTCTGAGCCGGAGGAAAGAGTAATTACCTCTTCATCATCTGCACGGCTGGCCTCCGCATCATCCTGATAACGGTCATTGTCAATAAGATGTACAAAAAATGAGCCAAGGGAATCAAGTTCTACCTCCGACTCGTCATCCTTATCATTATCATCCAAGTTGAATAACTCGGCGGGATTGGTCTTCTTCTTAGCAGGCTTTTTGATAACTTTGTTCTTTGTCCGGGTCTTCTTGGCCAGCTTATCCTACAGCTTCTAGTCCAAAAAGGTGAATTGGCCTGCAAAAAATCAAAATGGGTATGAAAAGGCAATCTAAGTGAAGGTATGATACAATTACGAAATTGGTTAAAAGCTTACGACTGGCGGTTTGTTAAGAACGCAAAAAGGATTCAATCCGACTTTACTGCAGTCTTCCAAGCTCTCATTTAACAGAGATTTGGTCATATTATTGATCTCTTCGTCAGTCAATTCAATCTGACAGTGGTGTTGAGGATCTTTTAACTCGCCGGTGTACTCACACATTAAGCCGGGACGGTGGCTTAAAGGCATGACTCTCCAGGCGACCCAGCATCGAACCAGATCAATTCCAGTCAAGCCGTTGGCCATCAAGGCCCGGATCTTTGAAAGACTAGCATATACTTCTTCCGTTCTGTTGTACTGATACAGTCTAGAAGAGGATGCCTGTTACTAAGCCGGCTGGCGCGATAACCCGATAGAGGATTTTTTTCCCCTTCTGGAGAAGTGTCTTTGCAATAAAACCAGGTTGGTTCCAGTCTTTGGGATGACTGGGAAGAGTGGCGGCTGGGAAAGTGGTTTCTTTCTGTCGTTGTATAGAAATGCCGCCTAACTCTAGGCTGGGCCCGTCTATGAATTCGTTCTGCCGGTTTAAATAATAAAATTCCCTGAATAGTTCGACGACGGGCTCCTGTTGAAGGTACACGTCGCAGAATACTTGGAAGTTGCAGATGTTTGAAACGGAATTTGGTCCGTTGTCTTGTGGATGGAGCTTGAAAAATGCAGTACATCGCGGAAGAATTTTGAGTCGGGAGGGCTGAAGCCCCGGAGCATATGATCAGTGAAGACAATTACTTCACCATCCTTGGGCTCAGGAGGAGTTTCAGTGCCTGGGACCCTCCAATGGATGACATCTTTTTTGGCCAGGACGTCAGTCTGAACATATTCGTTCAAGTCTTCCTCGGTGACTCGGGAAACAACCCAATTGCAGGCAGTGACAGTTTTGCCCATTTTGAGGATAAAGGCCTAAAAGAACGAAATGTTGCCGGTTGAAGATTAAACTGATAAGTCGGGCCAATGATTCAATAGTAAAGTACTATAAATGGCCAATGTGTTAATCCGGAAGATGAACACTGAAGTGCATGGATATTCATATTTGCGGCTTAAAAGGGGACTAATGGTACCTGCTGGGTTAAAAATTATGCTGTTAAGACGGCCAGAGTTTCAAGGTTACGAAGTGTATGATGGCGTCTTAAACAGAGCCTAATGTTATATGATGTATCATGGTTTATGGTATAAGCCGCCATGGCAGTTATGGTACTTCAAATCTATCGGTGAAAATGTTGCTAAGAGGTGGACAAACAGATTTCACAGACTAGAGCTATAATTTTGGATCTGCAGCAATTCAGAAAATGCAGTAAATTTTAACCTAAGGTGGCGGTAGCAGAAAAGTTTGTGTGCTCCGATGAGATCTTCTACGGAGAGAAGGTATTTTGATGATAAAGACGAATGCTAAACTACTACCGCACAAGTTTCATACCCTGTTCAGATCAAAATTCAACTTGAGCTAAAGGAGAAGACGAAGAACGGCGAAGAACACCGATGAACAAAGAAAACCATGATGCAGATCTGAGGTAAAAGGAGATGAGTACTTACAGGCGATTATGGACAGCAGTGGTGCGCCGGAGTTCTTTGGTCTAGTCAGGCTGATGCAGCGGCCTGAGTTGGTGCAGCAGATGGAGGTCGACGGCGGCGGAGCTCGGCCGGCAGAGGAGTCGCAAGAGCAAGACGAAGACGAGGAGGCAAGGGGGGAAAGTGAAAAGGACCCCCGTCCCTATTTATAAGAGGATGGATACAAGGCAGGCGCGGGAATCGAGGAGGCCAAAATCATCATATGGCTATGTAGGCGCCTTGATTTTTGGGATGTTCATTAAAAGATAAGGATCTGTTAAGATATTCTGGGCCTCGTGCAAAGTTAATGCAAGATGATGTCATGGCGGGTTATAGCAAGTTCATAAAAAACGATGATGCAAGATTCTGCTAAGTCAAATATTGAAGATTGATGTGAACAGGTTCAAATCAACCTGGGGCCTGATGTTGGGGATATAACTATTGGGTATGACCCGCCCAGGAGGGGCCGGGTTATACCACTGGCGAGTTATCAATAAAGATGGCGGGTCATAGCAAGCCTATTGACGGCCCAAGACCCAGAGGCTACTTGAGGCCCAAGAGGATGAACCGCCATATGTATAACTTGTATTGTAAGGCAAGCTTAGTTAGTCACCCAGTCGGACACGTTGTGTATGAGACGGCCGGGACTCTATAAGCCGCCGGGCATCAACCTGTGTATATAAATGGGTGACCCGGCGGCAGGTTAAGGACGAGAAACAAGAGATCGAGAACTAGGTCAAGTGTATTGGCTCCCTGGTAATTGAAACCCAAGCAATACAATCCCAACTGGCGTAGGCCTTTACCTCCACCGCGGGGGCTGAACCAGTATGAACTCTCTGTGTCCTTTGTCCCGATTAACCCCTTTAAGCTAACCTAGTTGCGATGGCTCCACGACTAAGTCCTTCCGCTAGGACATCTTTCATGTCAAGTCCACGACAGGTTGTACATTCTTACAAATCGCAAATGGGCTATATATTCTCTGCCACACACTTGTGGGCCTACTAGGTTGACGCATACGCAAGGCTTTGTCAACTTATTGGCAACACACGATTCTAGCAGCAGTGGCTGTTGGATGTCCATCCAACGAATGTCGTGCTTCTTCTTCAATCTCAAATATTCTTGCTTCGGCCTCCCAAACCACCGCCGGTGGTACCGCCTGCTACCGCCTCCCTTGGTCGGCTGTGCTGCCGTGCAAGACTCACCGGCCCACCCTACTCTCATCACCGTCCAGGCCATTCCTATACTCACCAACACCTCCTGTTATTCTCCGGCGACGGAAGCCTCACACCGCAACCGAACCAGTGAACCCTCGTACTCCCCTTCGCGTGGGCATCCACCTGCTTCATCTTCCCTGGCTTCGTGTCGTTCCCTTCCTAGGCCTTGCCGTCGTCCACCGCCTGGGTGATGTTCGTGCGGCATGGTCAACATGGTCAACGAACGACAGCCATCGGAAGAGGATTCTACGCGGTGAGGCTGACAGATGGACCCACCAACTACATCTTCGCATGCAAGGAAGTGCGTCCATATTACGGGCAAAAAAAATGATTCTTCCCCCTGAAAGCTTGGACCCACCAGCTATATCTTCGCATGCAAGGAAGTGCGCCCTTGCCCTCCCTGACAGCTGGTACCCACCAAGTCGAGGCGTACGTAGCGTTTTCTGTCTGGTCGCAAACATGTACGTACATACTGGTCGATTGGTCTCTCCGCAACGATGAACCATGGCCGAGCAAGCAACAACACATGTAGTAGTAGAGCCCCTGACGTAGCAGTGCAGGCAGTCCCTTCTAAACCGTGTACACGTACGTCTAGCCACATGCCAAAAAATATGTCCACGTACGTACATACGGGCGGGGTCTCGAACACGTACTCGCGCATACGTACGGCCAGGGCTCATGTACATGGAGAGGCAATGGACGGCAGCAATGGCGTCCTGTTCATCGGGCAGCCAATCGGCTGGGTCGGAACAGAGAAACAGCGTCATGTTCATCAGGAGGCAACAGACTGGGTCGGAATGCGTCCTATTCAACGAGAGCTAACTGGCTTGGATGGAACAGCCGAAATGGGGTATGGCGTACGGTAGTACGGAGGAAACGGCCTTCTGTTCGACCGGCTAGGATCGAAACGGCATCTTGTCGATCGGGAGGGGTGTGGCGTACCGCAAAACGGAGCAAACAGACTTGTATTGGAGCGCTACGATAGAAACGGGGGTCCTGTTCATCGAGAGAGGTGTGGCCTACCACAAAACGGAGGAAACGGACTTGTGTTGGAACACTATTTAAAATGGGGGTCCTGTTCATCGGAGGGGTGTGGCTTACCGCAAAACGGGACTCCACGGGCTACTGTTCATTCACCATCGACTTCCTCCAGCCTCCACATGCTACTGTTCATCCACCGTCGACTTCCTCCTGCCTCCACCAGCTAATGTTCATCCACGGGGTCATGTTCATCCAGCCTCAACCGGCTTCTATTCATCAAGCCTCCACCGACTCCTGTTCAACCAGCCCTCCACGAGGTCCTGTTCAACCAGCCGTCCACGGGGTCCCTCCACCGGCTACTGTTCATCCACCCCCACCTCCTCGATTGGGGTCCCGTTCATCCAGCTGCAACGGCCTCTACTACCACGGGATCCTGTTCATCCAACCCCCACCAAGAACTGTTCATCCAACCCCCACCGGGGACTGTTCATCAAGAGGCAGCTTCGATCGGATCCAGTTAGCAGCAGTAGCGAAGGAATCACTTGGGTTCAGTTAATAGCCAAGGGATCGATCGGGGTTCAGTAACGTAGCTGGTGCAATCGCTCGGGTTCGGTTAGAGCCCAATACCTCGCTCGGGTTCAGTTAGAGCCCAACGCCTCGCACACACATGCGTACGTCTATGAGATAAACGCGCAAAGCTCCGTGCATCGCTCGGCCCCGACCACCCACCATAACCGGGAACTCCTCGACATTTTCCTCGCCCTCGCTTCTACCATGATTTTTTCCGTCATGGACGGCCCAAAGAATGTCATGCAGGTGCATCCCCGGCTCGCCCAGGATGAAAAGACCATTTTCTGTCATGATTTTTTGTCATAGAAGTAGGAGCCCACCACATCTATGATGATACGTGCTTTTGTCATAATTATCGTCATAGAAGTGTCATAAGCATGACAGAAAAAATTCGTTCGGCCCAAAATGTCACGGATGTGTCTTTTTTTTGTAGTGTACAGGTAAATTCTCTCTATAGATTTGATGAAGGTGATATTCCTTATACTAAATCTGCTAGTCAATGCTTGGATGAATTTGATAACTTTATTGCTAAACAAGAAAAGTTCAATGCATATGTTAGTAGACAATTGAAACATAATGCTTATATGCTTGAACACTTGAGTGACTATATGTGTAGAACTATTAATGAGCTTAAGTTGGTTAGTAAACATGCTTCCATGGTAAAAACTCAAGTAGAATAAGTACTTAAGGCACAAAGTGATTTGCTTAATGAGATGAACAATAAAACAAATGATCATGCTGTTAGAGTTGTGACTAGGGGAGGTAGAATGACTCAGGAACCTTTGTATCCTGAAGGCCACCCTAAGAGAATTGAGCAAGATTCTCAGAGACTTAATACTGATGCACCTAGTTCATCTAAGAAAAAGAAAGATGATACGACCTTGCATGCTTCTAGTGAACCTACTATAGACACACCTGAGAATCCAAATGATATTTCTATTTCTGATGCTGAGACACAATCTGGTGATGAACATGAGCCTAGTGATAATTTTAATGATGATGTTCATGTTGATGCTCAACCTAGTAATGATAATGATGTGGAGATAGAACCTGATTTTGATCCTGAAAACCCTCAACCCAAGAATAAAAGATATGATAAGAGGGACTTTGTTGCTAGGAAACATGGCAAAGAAAGAGAACCATGGGTTCAGAAACCCATGCCCTTACCTCCTGAACCATCCAAGAAAAAGGATGATGAAGAATTTGAGCGCTTTGTTGAAATGCTTAGACCTGTCTTTTTGCGCTTGTGTTTGACTGATATGCTAAAAATGTCTCATGATGCTAAGTATATGAAAGATATTGTAACAAATAAAAGAAATATACCGGAAGCTGAAATTTCCACCATGCTTGCTAATTACACATTTAAGGGTGGAATACCTAAGAAACTAGGAGATCCTAGGATACCAACTATACCATGCTCCATTAAAAGAAACTATGTTAAAACTGCTTTATGTCATCTTGGAGCCGGTGTTAGTGTTATGCCTTTCTCTTTGTATCAAAGACTTGATTTGAATAAGTTGACACCAACTGAAATCTCTTTGCAAATGGCCGCTCAATCAACTGCCATACCCATCGGTGTTTGTGAGGATGTACCTGTCGTAGTTGCAAATGTTACTATCTTAACGGACTTTGTTATTCTTGATATACCCAAGGACGAAAGTATGTCGATCATCCTTGGTAGACCCTTTCTGAATACTGCAGGGGCTGTTATTGATTGCAACAAAGGCAATGTCACTTTTCATCTTAATGGTAATGAGCATACGGTACACTTTCCGAAGAAACAACCTCAAGTAAATAGTATCAACTCTATTGGAGAAATTCCAACAATTCCTATTGGAGGTTTTAAATTCCCTATTCCTACTATCAAAAAGAAATATGATATTCTTATTGTTGGGGACATGCATATCCCCGTTGAGGTAACCTAGCGTTATTCGAAAATTCTCCGGTTTCATGTCTTTCGGAAGAAGTTTGTTAATAAGACTTGATCAACCTTGTTAATGGATTCCTTTTGACGGGCATGAGATGGATGAATTTAGGAAGCAGAACTCTCTGTACCCACCTTTTACTCTCTGTTATTTAGAATTAATAAAGTAGAATGCTATTATTTTATGTTTTCTGAATTATCCGCGCAATAAAAAAATGACCAGAAAATAAAAGTTCTCCAAATGCCGTGAAAATTTAGTATGATTTTTTCCAGAATATTTAAGAATTTTTGGCAATGAAAACACCTCGTGGAGGTGCACCAGTGGGCCACACGCCCACAGGGCGTGCCCACCCCCTGGGCGCGCCTACAGGACTTGTGGGTCCCACATGGCCCCCCTCACATATTCCAGCACCCATCCACTTCGTCTTCCTCTAGAAAAAATCATCCCGTTGCTCAAACCCGTGTTCGTGCTCATCTTGGTGCCTTTTTCGATCTCCTTGCTCAGAACTCCGTTTAAGAAATTGTTTTGGGAGATTGTTCATCAATATGTGACTCCTCCAATGGTCCAATTAGTTTTTGTTCTAGTGCTTTATATATTGCAAATTTTTGCTGCTGTGGTGACCTTGTTCTTGAGCTTGCATGTCAATTTTATACGGTCCAAATTAGTTTTGTTGCATGATATAGCCTCTAGACACTTGTGGGAGTAGTTGCTATCAATCTTGTTGAGTTTTGTTCACTTTTATTTTGAGTCACTAAAAATTTCAGAAATTTTTCAAAGGAAGAAAATGTTTCGAAAGTTGTTCCAAGGTGCACTACAAAAATAAGACACATCTGCGACATTTTGGGCCGAACAAAAAAAATTATGTCATGCTTACGACAATTCTACGACGATAATTGTGACAAAACCACGCATCATTATAGATGTGGTGGGCTCTGATGTCGCTTGAAGTTACGTCGGTATTTCCCCAAAGAGGAAGGGATGATGCAGCACAGTGGCGGTAGGTATTTCCCTAAGATATGAAACCAAGGTTATCGAACCAGTAGGAGAACCAAGCAACACAACGTAAACAGCCCCTGCACACAAATAACAACACCTCGCAACCCACGTGTTAAAGGGGTTGTCAATCCCTTTCGGGTAACGGCGCCAGAAACGGTGCGTGGACGGGAGAAAGTTGCAATAGATTGAATAAATAGATTGCAAATAAAATAAAGTGCAGCAAATTATTTTTGTATTTTTGGTTTCATAGATCTGAATAAAAAGTGCAAATAGATCGCAAAGCAAATATATGAGAAAGAAGACCCGGGGGGCGCAGGTTTCAATAGTGGCTTCTCTCGAGAAAGAGAGCAAACGGTGGGTAAACAAATTACTGTTGGGCAATTGATAGAACCTCAAATAATTATGATGATATCCAGGCAATGATCATTACATAGGCATCACGTCCAAGATTAGTAGACCGACTCCTGCCTGCATCTACTACTATTACTCCACACATCGACCGCTATCCAGCATGCATCTAGTGTATTAAGTTCATGGAAAAATGGAGTAATGCAATAAGAATGATGACATGATGTAGACAAGATCTATCTATGTAGAGATAGATGATACGTCTTCATCGTATCTATAATTTTTGATTGTTCCATGCCAATATTATACAACTTCCATATACTTTTGGCAACTTTTTATACTATTTTTGGGACTAACATATTGATCCAGTGCCTAGTGCCAGTTCCTATTTGTTGCATGTTTTTTGTTTCACAGAAAATCCATATTAAACGGAGTCCAAACGGGATAAAAACTGACAGAGATTTTTTTGGAATATATGTGATTTTTGGGAAGAAGAATCAACGCGATACGATGCCCGAGGGGGCCACGAGGCAGGGGGCGCGCCCCAGGAGGTCAGGAGCGCCCTGGGCCCTCGTGGCCACCCTGTAAGGCAGTTGGTGCCCTTCTTTCGCCGCAAGAAAGCTAATATCCGAATAGAGATCGTGTCCAAAATTCAGCCCAATCGGAGTTACGGATCTCTGGGAATTTAAGAAACGGTGAAAGGGCAGAATCAAGGAGCGCAGAAACACAGAGAGACAGAGAGACAGATCCAATCTCGGAGGGGCTCTCGCCCCTCCCACGCCATGGAGACCAAGGACCAGAGGGAGAACCCTTCTCCCATCTAGGGAGAAGGTCAAGTAAGAAGAAGAAGAAGAAGAAGGAGGGGGGCTCTGTCCCCCTCGCTTCCGATGGCACCGGAGTGCCGCCGGGGCCATCATCGTCACCGCAATCTACACCAACAACTTCACCGCCGTCATCACCAACTCTTCCCCCCTCTATGCAGCGGTGTAACCCCTCTTTTACCCGCTGTAATCTCTACTTAAACATGGTGCTCAACGCTATATATTATGTCCCAATGATGCATGGCTATCCTATGATGTTTGAGTAGATCCGTTTTGTCCTATGGGTTAATTGATGATCGTGATTGGTTTGAGTTGCATGTTTAATTATTGGTGCTGTCCTATGGTGCTCTCCATGTCGCGCAAGCGTGAGGGATCCCCGCTGTAGGGTTTGCAATATGTTCATGATTTGCTTATGGTGGGTGGCGTGAGTGACAGAAGCACAGACCCGAGTAAGTAGGTTGTTTGTGTATGGGAATAAAGAGGACTTGATACTTTAATGCTATTGTTGGGTTTTACCTTAATGATCTTTAGTAGTTGCAGATGCTTGCTAGAGTTCCAATCACAAGTGCATATGATCCAAGAAGAGAAAGTATGTTAGCTTATGCCTCAACCTCAAATAAAATTGCAATAGTGATTACCGGTCTAGTTATCGATTGCCTAGGGACAAATAACTTTCTCGTGACAAAAAGCTCTCTACTGAAACTAATTTAGTTGTGTCTTTATCTAAACAGCCCCTAGTTTTTATTTATGTGCTCTTTATATTCTTTCTTACCTATCCAAAAACATCTACAAAGTACTTCTAGTTTCATACTTGTTCTAGGTAAAGCGAACGTTAAGCGTGCGTAGAGTTGTATCGGTGGTCGATAGAACTTGAGGGAATATTTGTTCTACCTTTAGCTCCTCGTTGGGTTCAACAGTCTTACTTATCGAAAGAGGCTACAATTGATTCCATATACTTGTGGGTTATCAAGACCTTTTTCTGGCGCCGTTGCCGGGGAGTTATAGCGTGGGGTGAATATTCTCGTGTGTGCTTGTTTGCTTTATCACTAAGTAATTTTTATTTGCTGTTCTTAGTTGTTTTCTATCTTTAGTTATGGGTAGGAAATGCAAAATACCAAAAAAATTAGTTGTACCTACTGAACCAATGGTTAAAGAACCACTCAAAATCTATCACACTCCTGAAGCTTTTTACTTGGATCATCTTCGATCCCTATGTGCTCGTGCTGAAACCCCAACTAGCTTAGTTGAGGGAAAATCTTTAGATGAGCATGCTTGTTATGTGCGACACCACTTATCTCAAAAAGGGAAACATTTACTGGATCAAATTCATCGTTTGGAATGCTATGCTTGGAATTTATGTGAAATATATGATTTTACTTGTTGGTCTGAAAACCCTAAGAAACACCTTCCATACCAATGTGAGTTTAGTGATAATGGAATCGTATCTTCATATGCTAAGGGTTTTTATAATTACTATGATGTTCAAAAAATTGAAGAATTTGTTGCTTTTAAGGGTGCTTATGAAATTGCTTCTTTGATTGAAAAGTATGATGCTACTCTTTACAAATCTGAAAATTTTGCCATACTTAAATATTGTTATGATAATTATGCTTCTAATGCCTATGTTAAACCATATATTGGGGATTCCTCCGCTGTCCAAGAAGAGACTAATATTTTGTAGGAGTCTATGGAAGAAGAAATTGATGAAACTGTGAGCTCATTGGATGAAAAAGATAATGAGGAGAGCGAAGAACAAAAGAAGGAAGAGAGGATTAGCTACCCGTGCCCACCTTCTAATGAGAGTAACCCTTCAACTCATACACTGTTTAATTTCCCTTCGTGCTTACCGAAGGATGAATGCTATGATGATTGTTATGATCCCGTTGATTCTTTTGAAATATCCCTTTTTGATGATGCTTGCTATGCTTGTGGCCAAGATGCCAATATGAATTATGCTTATGGAGATGAACTTGATATAGTTCCTTATGTTAAACATGAAATTGTTGCTATTGCACCCACGCATGATAGTCCTATTATCTTTTTGAATTCTCCAAACTACACTATATCGGAGAAGTTTGTGCTTATTAAGGATTATATTGATTGGTTGCGTTTTACTTCTACACATGATGATTTTGATGAATGTAATATGCATGTGCTTGCTGCCCCTACTTGCAATTATTATGAGAGAGGAACTACATCTCCGCCTCTCCATGTTTCCAATATGATAAAATTGCAAGGAACTGTTTATACTATGCATTGGCCTTTACTATGTGTGCATGAATTGTTCTTTTATGACATGCCGATGCATAGGAAGAGAGTTAAACTTCGTTGTTGCATGATATATGTTGCTTTGTGCTCACTACTAAATCACAAATCATTGTTAATTAAAATTGGCTTTGATATACCTTGGGATCTGGGTGGATCCATTACTTGAGCACTATATGCCTAGCTTAATGGCATAAGCGCTGCCAGTGAGACAACCCGGAAGTTTTAGAGAGTCATTTACTTATGTTGTGTGCTTTTATAAAGTTTAAAAACAAAAAAGATAAAGAGGGGAACCCAAAACTTTTCAAAAAGGAAAGTGAAAGTGAGAAAGACGAGCATTGTTAAAGTGGGAGCTAGCCTTGAACTTTGTTCATGCTCACGGAAACTTTGTGAATCTTGATTACGGAAACTTTTCAACAAAAATAATTATTCCCTTGTAAAATTCCATTTTATTATAAAAATAATGTGCCAAGATTTGCCTTTAGGCTGTTTACATTGCTTGTTGGTTTGTGCGGTGCAGGACAGAAACTTTGGCTGTAGTGCGCGATTTTTAATTTTTTACTGGAACGTCAAAGGGGTCTGAAACCTTTTGCACTGTCTTTCTATACAAATTGTTTATTGTTCCTAATTTTTGGCAGAATTTTTGGAGTACCATAAGTATGGTGAATGTTCAGATTACTACAGACTGTCCTGTTTAAGAAAGATTCTGTTTTTGATGCATAGTTTGCTTGTTTTGATGAAACTATCAATTTCTATCAGTGGATTAAGCCATGGAAAAGTTATATTACAGTAGATAAAATGCAAAAACAAAATATGAATTGGTTTTCAACAGTACTTAGAGTAGTGATTTGCTTTATTATACTAACGGATCTTACCGAGCTTTCTGTTGAGTTTTGTGTGGATGAAGTGTTCGAAGATCGAGGAGGTCTCGATGTGAGGAGAAGGAGGAGAGGCAAGAGCTCAAGATTGGGGATTCCCAAGGCACCCCAAGTAAATATTCAAGGAGACTCAAGAGTCTAATCTTGGGGATGCCCCGGAAGGCATCCCATCTTTCTTCAACAAATATCGGTATGTTTTCGGATTCGTTTCGTTCATGTGATATGTGCAAATCTTGGAGCGTCTTTTGCATTTAGTTTTCACTTTTCTTTTATGCACCACGCTGGTATGAGATAGTCCTTGTTTGATTTATAGAAAGCTCTTTGCACTTCACTTAAATCTTTTGAGTATGGCTTTATAGAGTGCTTCATGTGCTTCACTTATATCATTTGAAGTTTGGATTGGCTGTTTCTCTTCACATAGAAAACCGCCATTTGTAGAATGCTCTTTTGCTTCACTTATATTTGTTAGAGCGTGGGCATATCTTTTGTAGAAAGAATTAAACTCTCTTGCTTCACTTATATCTATTTAGAGAGATGACAGGAATTGGTCATTCACATGGTTAGTCATAAAATCCTACATAAAACTTGTAGATCACTGAATATGATATGTTTGATTCCTTGCAATAGTTTTGCGATATAAAGATGGTGATATTAGAGTCATGCTAGTGGGTAGTTGTGGATTGTAGAAATACTTGTGTTGAAGTTTTTGATTCCCGTAGCATGCATGTGTGGTGAACCGTTATGTAACGAAGTCGAAGCATGAGGTATTTATTGATTGTCTTCCTTATGAGTGGCGGTCGGGGACGAGCGATGGTCTTTTCCTACCAATCTATCCCCCTAGGGTCATGCGCATAGTACTTTGTTTCGATGACTAATAGATTTTTGCAATAAGTATGTGAGTTCTTTATGACTAATGTTGAGTCCATGGATTATACGCACTCTCACCCTTCCATCATTGCTAGCCTCTTCGGTACTGCGCATTGCCCTTTCTCACCTCGAGAGTTGGTGCAAACTTCGCCGGTGCATCCAAACCCCGTGATACGATACGCTCTATCACACATAAGCCTCCTTATATCTTCCTCAAAACAGCCACCATACCTACCTATTATGGCATTTCCATAGCCATTCCGAGATATATTGCCATGCAACTTCATCATATACATGACTTAAGCATTTATTGTCATATTGCTTTGCATGATCGTAAGATAGCTAGCATGATGTTTTCATGACTTGTCCGTTTTTTGATGTCATTGCTACCCTAGATCATTGCACATCCCGGTACACCGCCGGAGGCATTCATAGAATCATATCTTTGTTCTAGATATCGAGTTGTAATACTGAGTTGTAAGTAAATAAAAGTGTGATGATTATCATTATTAGAGCATTGCCCCAGTGAGGAAAGGATGATGGAGACTATGATTCCCCCACAAGTCGGGATGAGACTCCGGACTTTAAAAAAAGAGGCCAAAGAAGCCCAAATAAAAAAAAGAGGCCAAAGAAGCCCACCAAAACAAAAAAAACAAAAAAACAAAAAATGAGAGAAAAAGAGAGAAGGGGCAATGTTACTATCCTTTTACCACACTTGTGCTTCAGAGTAGCGCCATGTTCTTCATATAGAGAGTCTCTTGAGTTATCACTTTCATATACTAGTGGGAATTTTTCATTATAGAACTTGGCTTGTATATTCCGATGATGGGCTTCCTCAAATGCCCGAGGTCTTCATGAGCAAGAAAGTTGGATGCACACCCACTTAGTTTCAGTTTGAGCTTTCATATACTTATAGCTCTAGTGCATCAGTTGCATGGCAATCCCTACTCCTCGCATTGACATCAATTGATGGGCATCTCCATAGCCCGTTGATTAGCCACGTCGATGTGAGACTTTCTCCTTTTTGTATTCTCCACACAACCTCCACCATCATATTCTATTCCACTCATAGTGCTATGTCCATGGCTCACGCTCATGTATTGCGTGAAAGTTTAAAAGGTTTGAGAACGTCAAAAGTATGAAACAATTGCTTGGGTTGTCATCGGGGTTGTGCATGATTTGAATATTTTGTGTGGTGAAGATGGTGCATAGCCAAACTATATGATTTTGTAGGGATAACTTTCTTTGGCCATGTTATTTTGAAAAGACATGATTGCTTTATTAGTATGCTTGAAGTATTATTGTCTTAATGTCAAATGATAGACTATTGCTTTGAATCACTCATGTCTTAATATTCATGCCATGATTAGATTATGTGATCAAGATTATGCTAGGTAGCATTCCACATCAAAAATTATCTTTTTTATCATTTACCTACTCGAGGACGAGCAGGAATTAAGCTTGGGGATGCTGATACGTCTCCGTCGTATCTATAATTTTTGATTGTTCCATGCCAATATTATACAACTTTCATATACTTTTGGCAACTTTTTATACTATTTTTGGGACTAACATATTGATCCAGTGCCCAGTGCCAGTTCCTGTTTGTTGCATGTTTTTTGTTTCGCAGAAAATACATATCAAACAGAGTCCAAACGGGATAAAAACTGACAGAGATTTTTTTGGAATATATGCGATTTTTGGGAAGTAGAATCAACGCGATACGATGCCCGAGGGGGCCACGAGGCAGGGGGCGCGCCCTGGGCCCTCGTGGCCACCCCGTAAGGCGATTGGTACCCTTCTTTCGCCGCAAGAAAGCTAATATCCGGATAGAGATCGTGTCCAAAATTCAGCCCAATCGGAGTTACGGATCTCCGGGAATTTAAGAAATGGTGAAAGGGCAGAATCAAGGAGCGCAGAAACAGAGAGACAGATCCAATCTCGAAGGGGCTCTCGCCCCTCCCACGCCATGGAGACCAAGGACCAGAGGGAGAACCCTTCTCCCATCCAGGGAGAAGATCAAGGAAGAAGAAGAAGGACGGGGGGCTTCTCCCCCTCGCTTCCGGTGGCACCGGAGTGCCGCCGGGGCCATCATCTTCACCGCAATCTACACCAACAACTTCACCGCCGTCATCACCAACTCTTCCCCCCTCTATGCAGCGGTGTAACCCCTCTTTTACCCAGTGTAATCTCTACTTAAACATGGTGCTCAACGCTATATATTATTTCCCAATGATGTATGGCTATCCTATGATGTTTGAGTAGATCCGTTTTGTCCTATGGGTTAATTGATGATCGTGATTGGTTTGAGTTGTATGTTTTATTATTGGTGTTGTCCTATGGTGCTCTCCGTGTCACCAAGCGTGAGGGATCCCCGCTGTAGGGTTTGCAATATGTTCATGATTTGCTTATGGTGGGTGGCGTGAGTGCCAGAAGCACAGACCCGAGTAAGTAGGTTGT
Source organism: Triticum aestivum (assembly GCF_018294505.1). Taxonomy (NCBI): domain Eukaryota; kingdom Viridiplantae; phylum Streptophyta; class Magnoliopsida; order Poales; family Poaceae; genus Triticum; species Triticum aestivum. The sequence continues at coordinate 331,386,818 of NC_057811.1, read as the reverse complement.
TTGTGTATGGGAATAAAGAGGACTTGATACTTTAATGCTATCGTTGGGTTTTAGCTTAATGATCTTTAATAGTTGCGGATGCTTGCTAGAGTTGCAATCATAAGTGCATATGATCCAAGAAGAGAAAGTATGTTAGCTTATGCCTCTCCCTCAAATAAAATTGCAATAGTGATTACCGGTCTAGTTATCGATTGCCTAGGGACAAATAACTTTCTCGTGACAAAAAGCTCTCTACTGAAACTAATTTAGTTGTGTCTTTATCTAAACAGCCCCTAGTTTTTATTTACGTGCTATTTATATTCTTGCTTCCCTATCCAAAAACATCTACAAAGTACTTCTAGTTTCATACTTGTTCTAGGTAAAGCGAACATTAAGCGTGCGTAGAGTTGTATCGGTGGTCGATAGAACTTGAGGGAATATTTGTTCTACCTTTAGCTCCTCGTTGGGTTCGACACTCTTACTTATCGAAAGAGGCTACAATTGATCCCCTATACTTGTGGGTTATCAATAGACCCCAACGTTTTATCCATAGTAGCAATGATACATACGTGTCGTTTCCCTATGTGTCACTGGGATCAAGCACCGTAAGATCGAACCCACTACCGGGCACCTCTTCCCATTGCAAGATAAATAGATCAAGTTGGCCAAACAAAACCCAATATCGGAGAAGAAATACGAGGCTATAAGAGATCAAAGAAACTCAAATAACTTTCATGGATATAAAAAGATATGACTGATCATAAACTCAAAGTTCATCAGATCCCAACAAACACACTGCAAAAGAATTACATCATAAGGATCTCCAAGAGACCATTGTATAGAGAATTCGGTGAGAGAGAGAGAGAGCCATCTAGCTACTAACTACGGACCCGAGGGTCTACAAAGAACTACTCACGCATCATCGGAGAGGCACCAATGGAGGTGGTGAACCCCATCCGAGATGGTGTCTAGATTGGATCTGGTGGTTCTGGACTCTGCGGCGGCTGGATGAATATTTCGTCGATGTTCCTAGGGTTTCTAGAATATTGGGGTATTTATAGAGCAAAGAGGCGGTCCGGGGGGCACCCGAGGTGGGCACAACCCACCAGGGCGCGCCTGGGCCTCCTGGCGCGCCCTGGTCGGTTGTCTCCTCCTCGGGACTCCCCCCCAGGTGCAACCATGGCCCAATAGCTTCCTTCTGGTCCATAAAAAATCTCCGTGAAGTTTCGTGGCATTTGGACTCCGTTTGATATTGATTTTGTGTGATGTAAAAAACATGGGAAAAACAGCAACTGGCACTTGGCACTATGTCAATAGGTTAGTACCAAAAAATGATATAAAATGACTATAAAATGATTATAGAACACCCAAGATTGATAATAAAACAGGACGGGACAATAAAAAATTATAGATACGTTGGAGACGTATCAGCATCCCCAAGCTTAACTCCTACTCGTCCTCAAGTAGGTAAGTGGTAAAAACAAATTTTTTGATGTGGAGTGCTGCTTATCATGTCACATCATATTCTTTTCTTTGTAGCATGGACATTAGGACTTTTATGTGATTCAAAGCAATAGTCTAGTTTTGACATAATAATTTAGATACTCAAGCATATCAACAAGCAACCATGTCTTTCAAATATCAATGCTAAAATAAGTTATCCCTAGCCCATCATGCTCAAACATTGATCCATTCATGAAACACACTCGAATATTAGCTACACCCAGAGAAGATGGAGACTCAAATTCAAAAATAAAAATTGCATAAAGTAAAAGAAAGGCCCTTCGTAGAGGGAAGTAGGGATTTGTAGAGGTGCCAGAGCTCAAAGCAAAAAAATAGAGATAAACACATTTTGGGAGGTGTATCCATCCCACCAACGAAAATGACTCAGAGTTCCGAACACTTTTCATGCTAGATATGCCATAGGCGGTTCCCAAACAGAAAATAAAGTTTATTCCTTTTTCCACCATTCTTTCACTTTCCATGGCTAGCCGTATCCACGGGTGCCTTCCATACCAACACTTTCCAAGGAATTTATTATTTGATAACATAAAGTAAATTCATTTTTGCATTTCTGGACTGGGCATCCCTTAGACCTTTGCCTTACTCTTGTGCAATGACAAGTGAATAAACACTCATCGTGAGAGTAACACATCCAGCATGGAAAATATTAGCCACCCGTTACCGTTCTGCGAGCGAAACTAACACACAAAAAACAAGTTTATTTTGAAAATTAGATATGGCACATGCAAATTTTCTTAGAACGTCAAAAGAATACCGCATATAGGTAGGTATAGTGGAATCATGTGGCAAAATTGTTTTAAAGGATTTTGGATGCACAATTAGAGGTCATACTTGGTGCAAAATGAAGGCTAGCAAAAGATTGAGAAGTGACCAACCAAGAAACTAATACTATCATAAGCAAGCATTAAGCATAATTAACACCGAATAATGCACCACAAGTAGGATATAATTTCATTGCATGACTATTGACTTTCGTGCATGCATAGGGAATCACAAACCTTAACACCAACATTCTTACTAAAGCATAATTACTCACCAACATAACTCACATATTACATCATCATATCTCAAAACTATTACTAAGAATCAAATTTATTTTGTCCAATGATCTTCATGATTTTTTTACTTATCCTTCTTGGATATCTATCACTTTGGGACTAATTTTAATGTGTTGCTTTTCATAAGCTCAAACAAATATAAGTGAAGATCATGAGCATAAATTTCTTATTTCTCTCAAATAATTTAAGTGAAGCAAGAGAGAATTTCTTCAAAAAAAATTAATAAATCTAAGTGAAGCAAGAGAGCATTTCTTCAAAAATACTAAGCACACCGTGCTCAAAAAGATATAAGTGAAGCACTAGAGCAAGTCCTAGCTCATAAAAGATTTAAGTGAAGCACAGAGAGCAATTCTAACAAGTCATGACATAATTTTGGCTCTCTCAAATAGGTGTGTCCAGCAAGGATTGATGACTTAAAACACAAAATAAAACAAGCAAAGACTCATATCATACAAGACGCTCCAAACAAAACACATATCTTGTGACGAATAATAATATAGCTTCGAGTAAAATACCGATAGTTGTTAGAAGAAAGAGGGGATGCCACTCGGGGGCATCCCCAAGCTTAGTTGGTTGCTCATTCTTGGATAATAGCTTGGGATGCCGGGGCATCCCCAAGCTTAGGCTCTTCTATCCTTCTTTCATCCATCGTAAGATAACCCAAAACATGAAAACTTCAATCACACAAAACTCAACAAAACCTTCGTGAGATCCGTTAGTATAAGAAAGCAAACCACTACTATAAGTGTTGTATCAAACAAATTCGTATTTTGTTTTTGTATTATATCTACTGTATTCCAACTTTTCTATGGCAAAAACTCATCAAAGAAAACCATAGAGCCATCAAAATAAGCACACAACACAAAGAAAACAGAATCTGTCAAAACAGAACAGTCTGTAGCGATCTGAGTTTTGAGAATACTTTTAGAACTCCAAAAATTCTACCAAATTAGGAAGATCAGGGTAATTTGTATATTAATCTTATGCAAAATAAATCAGGGCAAAAGCACTTTTCTGTGATTTATGAAAATTATTTTCGTGATCCCAAAGTTTCTGTCTTTTTCAGCAAGATCAAACAACTATCCCCCAAGAAGATACTAAAGGCTTTACTTGGCACAAACACTAAATTAAACACAAAAAACACAATCATAGAAGTAGAATAATTGTGCTAACACTCAATAACAGAAAGCAAAAAGCAAAAAAATAAAATTTATTCATTGGGTTGCCTCCCAACAAGCGCTATAGTTTTACGCCCTTAGCTAGGCATAGGATTTTATCGATGCTTACACAAAAGATAATAATTGAAACGAAGAGAGCATCATGAAGCATATGACAAACACATTTATGTCTAACATACTTCCTATGCATAGGAATTTTATAAGCAAACAAATCATCAAGACAAGAAACATCTAACATATGCAAAGAAGAGGAATAAAATATTGACAATCTCAACATAACGAGAGGTAATTTAGTAACATGAAAATTACTATAACCATATTTTCCCCTCTCATAATAATTATATGTAGGATCATAATCAAATTCAACAATATAACTATCACATAAAATATTCTCTTCATGATCCACATGAATGCAAAGTTGTCACTCTTCCAAAATAGTGGGATTATCATCAAATAAAGTCATGACCACTCCAACCCAGTTTTATCAAAAAATTCATAATTCAACACTCTCCAAATATGTGGGATTATTTTTAGCTAAAGTTGACACTCTTCCAAACCCACTTTTAATATTATTGCAAACATATTCATCATCAGGCTTAAATAAATTTTCAAGATCATAAGAAGAATCACCCCAATCATGATCATTGCAAAAAGTAGTAGACATAGCAAAATTAGCATCCCCAAGATTGGGGTTTTGCATATTATTAGCACAATTGACATTAATAGAATTTATAGTAAAATCGTTGTAATCATGCTTTTCATTCAAGGAGCTATCATGAATCACTTCATAAATTTCTTCATCACAATTTTCAGATTCACGAATCTCACGCAAAACTTCATAAAGATAATCTAGTGAACTAAACTAACTAGCAATTGGTTCAACATGATTGGATCTTTTAAAAAGATTAGCAAGTGGATGGGGATCCATATCAATAGATTTTTAGCAAGCGAAGATGCAAGCATATAGAAGGCGCATGGAAACACAAGCAAACATGAGATCTGACGAGAAAACTGCGAACGAAAAAGAAGGCAAATAAAACGGCAAATTTTTGTGAAGTGGGGGAGAGGAAAATGAGAGGCAAATGGCAAATAATGTAAATTTCAAGGAGATGAGATTTGTGATTAGGAACCTGGTATATGTTGAAGATCCTCCCCGGCAATGGCGCCCGAAATTCCTTTTGATGTCGCTTGAAGCTACGTCGGTATTTCCCCAAAGAGGAAGGGATGATGCACCACAACGGCGGTAGGTATTTCCCTCAGATATGAAACCAAGGTTATCGAACCAGTAGGAGAACCAAGCAACACAACGTAAACAGCCCCTGCACACAAATAACAACACCTCGCAATGCCACGTGTTAAAGGGGTTGTCAATCCCTTTAAGGAAACGGTGCGTGGACGGGAGAAAGTTGCAATAGATTGAATAAATAGATAGCAAATAAAATAAAGTGCAGCAAAGTATTTTTGTATTTTTGGTTTAATAGATCTGAATAAAAAGTGCAAATAGATCGCAAAGCAAATATATGAGAAAGAAGACCCGGGGGCCGTAGGTTTCACTAGTGGCTTCTCTCGAGAAAGATAGCAAACGGCGGGTAAACAAATTACTGTTGGGCAATTCATAGAACCTCAAATAATTATGATGATATCCAGGCAGTGATCATTACATAGGCATCACGTCCAAGATTAGTAGACCGACTCCTACCTGCATCTACTACTATTACTCCACACATCAACCGCTATCCAGCATGCATCTAGTGTATTAAGTTCATGGAAAAATGGAGTAATGCAATAAGAACGATGGCATGATGTAGACAAGATCTATCTATGTAGAGATAGAACCCATCGTTTTACCCTTAGTAGCAACGATATATACGTGTCGTTTCCCTTTCTGTCACTGGGATCAAGCACCGTAAGATCGAACCCACTACCGGGCACCTCTTCCCATTGCAAGATAAATAGATCAAGTTGGCCAAACAAAACCCAAATATCGGAGAAGAAATACGAGGCTATGAGAGATCATGCATATAAGAGATCAAAGAAACTCAAATAACTTTCATGGATATAAAAAGATATGACTGATCATAAACTCAAAGTTCATCAGATCCCTACAAACACATCGCAAAAGAGTTACATCATATGGATCTCCAATAGACCATTGTATTGAGAATTCAGCGAGAGAGAGAGAGAGAGCCATATAGCTACTAACTACGGGCCCGAAGGTCTGCAAAGAACTACTCACGCATCATCAGAGAGGCACCAATGGAGGTGGTGAACCCCATCCAAGATGGTGTCTAGATTGGATCTGGTGGTTCTGGACTCTACGGCGGCTGGATGAATATTTCGTCGATGTTCCTAGGGTTTCTAGAATATTGGGGTATTTATAGAACAAAGAGGCGGTCCGGGGGGCACCCGAGGTGGGCACAACCCACCAGGGCGCGCCTGGGCCTCCTGGCCGCCCTGGTGGGTTGTTCCCTCCTCGGGACTCCCCCTAGGTGCAACCAGGGCCCAATAGCTTCCTTCTGGTCCATAAAAAATCTCCGTGAAGTTTCGTGGCATTTGGACTCCGTTTGATATTGATTTTCTGTGACTTAAAAAACATGGAAAAATCAACAACTGGCACTTGGCACTATGTCAATAGGTTAGTACCAAAAAATGATATAAAATGACTATAAATGATTATAAAACATCCAAGATTGATAATAGAACAACATGGAACAATCAAAAATATAGAAACGTTGGAGACGTATCAGGCTCCTACTTCTATGATAGAAAATCATGAAAATGGGCTTTTCATCCTGTGCGGGCCGGGGACGCACCTGCATGACATTCTTTGGGCTGTCCATGATGGAAAAAATCATGGTAGAAGCGAGGGCGAGGAAAATATTGGGGACTTCCCGGATACGGTGGGTGGTCGAGGCCGAGCGATGCATGGAGGTTTGCGCGTTTCTCTCATACATGTACGCGTGTGTGTGCGAGGCATTGGGCTCTAACTGAACCCGAGTGAAGCATTCGCTTACTGAACCCGAGCAATTGCACTATCTACGTTACTGAACCTGAGCGGTCGATCCCTTGGCTGTTAACTGAGCCCGAGCGATTCCTTCGCTACTACTGCTAACTGAAGGCGATCAAACCTGCTGCCTCTTGATGAACAGTGACCATTGTTGTGTTGGATGAACAGTTTCCGGTGGAGGTTGGATGAACAGGGCCCCATGGTAGTAGTAGGTCGTTGCCGCTGGATGAACAGGACCCCGAGGAGACCGCCACACCAGAGCCGGTTGGGGTGGATGAACAGGACCCCGTGGACGGCTGGTTGAACAGTAGCCGGCGGAGGCTGGATGAATAGGATCCCGTGGAGGGTTGGTTGAATAGTAGCCGGTGGAGGGTGGATGAATAGTAGCTGGTGGAGGCATGAGGAAGTCGACAGTGGATGAACAGTAGCTGGTGGAGGCATGAGGAAGTCGATAGTGGATGAACAGTAGCAGGTGCAGGCTGGAGGAAGTCGAATGTGGATGAACAGTAGCCCATGGAGGCTGGAGCGAGGCAGTAGATGATGGATGAACATTAGGATGTGGAGTCCTGTTTTGCGGTATCCCACACCCCTCCCGATGAACATGACCCCATTTCGACAGTAGGCACTCGAACAGAAGTCCGTTTCCTTCGTTTTGGGGTACGCCACACCCCTCCCAATGAACAGGACCCCATTTCGACCGTAGGCACTCGAACAGAAGTCTGTTTCCTCCGTTTTGCGGTACGCCAGACCCTTCCCAATGAACAGGACCCCGTTTCGACCATATGTGGTCGAACAGAAGGCCGTTTCCTCCGTTCTACGGTACGCCAGACCTCGTTTGAGCTATTCCGTCCAAGCCGGTTGGCTCCCGATGAACACGACACCGTTGCTGCTGTCCACTGCCTCTCCATGTACATGAGCCCTGGCTATACGTATGCGCGAGTAGGCGTTCGAGATCCCGCCCGTATGTATGTACGTGGCCGTATTTTTTGGCATCTGGTTGTACGTACGTGTACACAGTTTAGAAGGGAGTGCCTGAACTGTTACGTCGAGGGCTCTACTACTACACGTGCTGCTGCTTGCTCGGCTTCGGTTCATCGAAGTAGAAAGACCGATCGACCAGTATGTACGTACACGTTCGTGACCAGACAGATAACCCTCTACGAACGGTTCGACCGGGTGGGTCCCAGCCATCAGGGAGGATAAGGAGGCACTCTCTTGCGTGCGAAGATATATGTGGTGGGTCCCAACTATTAGGGGGAGGAATCATTTTATTTGCGCGTAATATGGAGGCACTACCTTGCATGCGAAGATGTAGGTGGTGGGTCTAGCTATCAGCCTCACCGTGTACAGTCGTCTTCTGATGGTCGTCGTTCGTTGACAACGTTGACCACGCCGCGACGAGAGCACCAAGGCGGTGGACGACGGCGAGGCCTAGGAAGGGAACGACATGGAGCCGGGGAAGATGTGGCAGTGGATGCCCACGCGGAGGGGAGTACGAGGGTTGACTGCTTCGGCTGTGGTGTGAGGTTGTTGTCGCCGGAGAATAACAGGAGGTGTGGGTGAGTAGAGGGATGGCATGGCCAGTGGTGGCAGCACAGCCGGCCACGGGAGGCAGTAACTGCGGTCCAGCCGGCGCTGGTTTCGGCGGCTAGAGCAAGAAGATCAGAGATTGAAGAAGCAGCGCGGCCGTTGGATGTCAAAAAACGGTCATTGCCGCTAGAATCGTTTGTTGACTAGGTTAACAAAGCCCTACGTACGTGTCAACTTAGTAGGCCCACAAGTCAGCCTCCGAATCAGGTGGGTCCGAGCTAGCAGGGGAGGAATCATTTTTCTTGCGCGTAATAACGAGGCACTTCCTTCCGTGCGAAGATGTAGCTCGTGGGTCCCAGCTGTCAGACTCTCGACGTACTCCATGTTGGCTCTCGTTGTTGACCACTCGTCGTCGAGCTGACCACGGCTGTGGACGACGGGGAGCCTAAGATGGGAACGATCTGGAGTCGTGGAACAAGGGGCACTGGTGTCCCTGGCGGAGGGGAGTACGAGGGACTGGTTCGGCTGCTGGGTGAGCCTGGTTTCGTCGGAGAATAATAGAAGGTGTGGGTGAGTACTGGTATGACCTGGCCACCTTTGGGAGTAGGGTGGGGTAGCGAGGCCTGCGCGGCAGCACGGTCGGTCATGGGAGGCAGATGCAGGCGCTCCAGCCGACGATGGTTTTGGCGGTGGAGCAAGAGGCAACTAGATCAGAGATTGAAGAAGCAGGATCGCCGTTGGATGTCAATCCAACGACTGCACATGTCAGAATAATTTTTGGACTTTTTGTTTTAGACCATTAAATCATTTTTTCACTAAATGGACAACACCTTGCGCAGGCTTCGTCTAGTGGGCCAACAAAGTGAACTTCGAAAGTTGTGGCGGAATGCAACCCATTATTTAGGTTTTACAGCCCATTTCATTTTGTTTGCCAATACATCTATTTCCTGGGCTTTGACTCAAAAAATAATCTATTTCCTGGGCTGGGTATAAATAATAATCACCGATTTACTATTTATGATAATTTATAGCGCATTTGATTATTTATTCAAATACACCTATTTACTAGTCTGGGTGAAAAATAATATTGCGTTCATGCAACCCGTTTATCATTTCTGATAATTTACAAGCCTTTTGATTTTAGTAGAAATGGACCCATTTTCTGGGATGGGTGAAAATACAATGATGGTCTGGACTGAGCATTTCGTATAAAAAATAATATTGAGATAGGAATATTGTTAAAAAAATTATGTTGGGCTTGGTAATCTTATTATATGAAAAATGAGTTGAGCTATGCATTTTATTAAAAGAAACATAGGCTAGGCTGTGCTTATTTTAGGACTAGCAAGATGCCCATGCGTTGCACGGAACATCAAGATGCATTTGTATGAGTAGTTTTATCTTGTGGGAGAAAAGGATGAACGAGGGAAGGCCTTATTTGCAAATGTGGAGAGGGGTGTGGGTATCTTTTTGCAAAATGGCCATAGTTTCCTTCCTATCTTTCAGATATAAATCGGACGGCCTGTATTGCAGGATGGCAGGCACACCATCATCACTAACTCTATTTTTTATAAGAGTGGAGATATTGTGTACAACTGTCGGCCCAGTTGCATTGCTGATGTTCAACAAAAAAGGCACGTGTAGTACTCAGCCCACATTCAATGACGCCTGAAAAGGCCCAAACAAGGCTTCTATACAACTTTTTGAAGTCACTGAGGTAAATTAATAACTTAAGAAAAAAGTTAGAGTACAGTGGAACCTAATTAAAAGCTATCACGAGCGAAGAAATAATTCAACGGTGCCACTTGTGTGTGTGTGTGTGTGAGAGAGAGAGACCCATCGGTCGATGCTCGAAAATACATCTTTCAGCCATATGCATTGCTGATGCTCAGTAAAAACTTATATAGTTGACACAATCATATAGAACATCATAGCACACTGAACTTGCAGACAAAACTTTCACGCAGGCAGCACAATCAGGGTGGAATCAGTGGATCGCTACGGGTAGGGCTATGTTGAAACCAACAAACTCATACATAACCGTTCATCGTCTTTATCAACGACGGGGAAATATCTTAAATGTTGTGCAAAGAAAACAGACAGACAACACAATAAGTTCTGCTAGCACATTAAGTTGATGTACACCCCTTTGTAAAAAAAGTTCAGGTACAAAAATAGAACATGTCACAATCAAATGTATTGGCACACCAGTGCTTCACGCCGATAGCTCGGATTAAACTAGTATCTGAGAAGATTAAGTTGTTACGTCAAATTAGAGCACATCCAGGCAGCCAGCCCTGCCTCTTCTCCCAAAGAAGCAGTGGCCTCCGCCGCACGATGGAGTAGGCCCTATGCCATCCATCATTCCGAGCAACACGGGGAAAGTCTAACGTTGACTCCTGTAATGGACGTCGTCGACGGACCCTGGCACTAGCGGCGGCGGCAGGACTTCGATTGATGGATTGACCACTTCTTCGACATGCACAAACACTCGATACAGGTACATCCCTAACGTGGTCTGTGGCGACCTTGGTGGCGACGAATAGTACAACCCCGGTTCCTGCACCGGTATCTCAACACCAATTACCTTCGGTATGGTGGACGGCTTCTTCATCCATGCCATAACCGTCAGAGCCCGGCTGTCTGGAGGAACAAACATACTTACGAGCTCACCTCCTAGGTTGTCGATAAGCTCATTCATGGACTCGCTGTTCCAAGCACGTCGAGGCATGCCGGGGAAGGTAAGCTTTGTTAAAAACTCAAGCTCAGAGGGCACCGAGCCCCATCCTGGGTGCCACCGATCAAAGCTCACCAACGCGACATCGCAGAAAAAATGTCGGTAAGATTCGAACACACGACTGCAGTCGAAAGTTTTCTGGAACTTTACAAAGAAATCAGCCAGTGGTGGATAGACTTCGACGAGCAAGTCACTTAGTTGGATGCCGTGCACAATGCCAAGAGCTTTGAAAAGGTCATCCGGCGAGACGGGAGGCCGGTCGCCATTGATGGTTAGCATCAGCACTTTGCCGGAAAACTGGTCATCAAGCGCCGCCATGCCACTGTTGAGCGACAGCACGCAGCGCCCGAAGGTAGGACGGACCTCAGGATCTCCGGCTCGGAAATCCGCGTTGACCGGCGACATGATAGTGTGCTTGAGTACAGGGAGTACATGAGTGGGATTTGGGGGGAACTGGAGTAGGAATCGAGATTCTAGAGGTGTGGGAGGGGTGGGAGATTGGGGATGAAAAGGTAGCATGAATTTCGAACACGCGCCAGTATGCTCTCTCCGCGCAACTGCACGAAAACACCGGTGGCACCCACATGTCGGCCTAAGAGTCCTTTTTCTTTCTTTTTTTTGAGTGCCCGTCCTGAGAGTCATAATTGACCTATTTGGCATTGCGTTACTACTTGGCCATATTCAACGACACCTCACTGGCCCAAACAAGTGTACATCATCGAAAAGACACTGAGCTCAAATTATAACTTGAAAAAAGGAGATATACTCTGAACACTGGAGAATGGTGATGCCCTCATTTAGCCCACCAGCAGTTCGAAATAACGATATATACAACATTCAAACACTGACTAGTGACTACTACCGACATAAACAGCAAGAGATAATTCATAAGAAGTCTTGCTACACCACCAAAACGCACCCATCTGCAGCGCTCAGACTCTCGTGATCCAGACAAGAATGACATTCTAAATAGAGGCAACTATTACATAGTAAGAGTGACATAGACGAGGATGACCAAATTACAAGGAGTATGCATAACAAAAGAGAGAACTACCCATCCAGAACAAGCAGCAAAGACAACAAGTCATTCGAAGAGGGATGATCCAACACCATCATAATTTGCATCCCCGCTTCAGCCACCAGTGATTCGGAGACACCAAAATTCCACCCTTTCGACGCAAGAGCCCAATTACCTATCAACCTGAAGGCTTGAACCACATCACTGCCTATCGGATTTGAGACATCCAAGGATCAAAGTTAATCCAGATGCCTTTGTCATTCTCACCTTCTTTTGGCTGCAGGTTGTATCATTGACAATCACGGGAGCTTGCTCCCGAAGTCCTAGGGCTTGCCATGTAGACACAGTCTTCCCTAGCAAACAGAACCTCTCTGCCATCAAGGTCCTTGCCAACGGTGATCTCCTAGTTAATCGGATAATTGAGTCCGAGAAACAGAGAGTGTGAACCAAGGTTGTTTGCCCGCCTCCAACTCAAAAATCCTGAAGGCCCCAACAAGCTGGTATCCTGCTCATAGACGTAACAGCCACTGCCCGGATACTCACGTATTTCATGGTTCTTGTACACAGTGGGGTTTTTGCAATATAACTTTGCCAGCTCATGTGTGCGAATGATCATCAGTCTTTTGTTGTTGTCTAATCGAGCGAGGAACCAGTTGTGCTTCCCTACTTTTGGCAAAGGTGGTGTGATTACAAAGGGCAGTAACTGTAGGGACACTGCATCATATAAAAAAGAGATAAGCATTATTAATGTAAGATCAGCATTGTTCAGAGTATGAGTAGGATAATGCAAGAAACAGCATTGATCTGTCCCTGTTGGAACTAAGAGGAAAATACAGGGAAATGTATACCGGGTTCAAAAATATAGAAGTGCCATGCATGGTTATACTCATGTTATCTCGCAATCGATTCTTCACTGGAAACTACCATGTCATGAATGTTATGTAATCATGTTCTGTCCTCAAAACAAATTCTTCAAGGAAACTAACATACCCAAATTCTTCAAGGAAACTAACATACCATCCATTGTTATATACTCATGTTCTGTGGGCAAAATTCTGGTGAGGATATTATTCTAGCCATTGATTGCTGAAGGGCGAATATAGGTATGTACACATGGTAAGCATTACAGGATTTCACTACTTCCAAATATAGAGTTTCCATACGCACATTTACTTCCCTAATGTATGGTTAGATGAAACCAACAGTGTGATGCATGTTTCTACATCATGAAAATGAGGAAACTAACATGGCTATTGATACACACTCATATTTAGTAGTATATAGATTACTATAAAGTTAGAAGAATATCCATATCTTCCTAACCACTTGATTATTCAATGGTACAAATTGGCTGTAATGACATGGTCATAATCGCAAGAATTAACTCATTCCAAATATATTTGATTTACGCGTCTCTAATACATTGCCATAGTTCTACTTAAATTTTCTACTCAAACAGGGATATGCCAATCATCACAAAAAGTTCAAACAGTGTCATGGCGTTATCATTAACATCCCAGCAATACGTGGTGCCATCTGCTTTGTCGATCGCGTAGATGATGCCATTGTGTTCAATAGCATCACAGAAGTGTGTATCAACTTTGACGATCCACTGCAAGGTCAGTTGTCTCCAGCTAAAGAAGGCACCACTGGAAAGATAGGCGAGTCCGTGGTCGAACAAGGCAATTCGCTTGAAGTCTGCGTAATCTGCATATCATGTGGGCACTTGGCGGATTACAATCTTCTGCAAAACAAGGTGCATCCAACTAACGATGTAATCTAGATGACTTGGACCGCGACGATAAAACCCTATATAATCCAACGTAGGAAGGATAATCTCATGGGAGGTGTGGAAGTTCACGAGCACCAACTTTTTCCGGTCTTCTCTGACGGCAGCCATCCAGTGGGAGTTCATGCCGACCCAGTACATACCTGCCAAGAAGTTTCGGGCGATGGTGATCGGATCGAAGTCGAGGGGAGTGATGTACGGCGACCCACTACATACCTACAAAGAAGTTTTGGCTAATGGAGGTCGGATTAAAGTTGAGGGGCATCATGTACACCTCCGTATCATGGTGAGCAAATCTCGCACGACTAGATAGCAGCAAGCAGGGTGTCTTGAAAAGCTCAGGCCTCGCTTTGACGATGGCCGCGTGCATGTCCCTCGAGCATGCAGCCAGGCGCACGGCGCTCAACATATCCATACACGAACAACAAAGGTCGGGGATGTCACTTGGGAGATTGCTCCAATCGCGGCTCATATGGATGTTGTGCGGTTCGCGTTCGGCCATGGTGGAGTTTGGAAGGTGGGGTTTTTGGGGGCTTGATTTACACGGGAGAAGGTCTTGGTGCTGGAGCGGCTAGCGAGGGAATAGTGGTACTAGGGGAGGCGAGTGAGGCGAGGGTACGCGGGGGCACAGTGAGATGATGAAGAGTGACCTCAGGATCTCCGGCGAGACGAAGATGGAGATGGATTGGTGCTAGGGGGAGAGGGAGACGAGGCGAGGCATGCTATACAGTGGCGGTGACTGCACAATGCACAAGGTGAGACTGACTTTGGTAACCCAAACACGCCGCCTGGACTAGTGTCACCTTGGGCGCAAGGTCTTGTCACTTCACTATGAGGACTGGATGAATAATATTTTGACCATCAAGTGTACCAAAGTGTACTACTACTAGTAGTAACATATGGAGTTGTATTGTATAGCAGAAATAGGTCTCCCATGCTAGCATGCCTCTGGGTTCACTTCATCCTCCAGGTAGCATCCATATTGCGAGCAGAACCGAATTCTTGTGCATGCGGAAGCGCGAAGAAGGGCTTTTTCTTTTTTTAGGATAACCGCATATTCCTTAACCAGAAAAGGTTGTGTCTCTCAGGCACGCACCAATATCAATCCGAACCAGCTACGACACATTTTTTTTGTGCAAAGAGATTGATATGTTTGTATATCTATTCATCTACCCAAGTGGGTTTTGCATAGGTCCCACCTGTCAGGAGGGGTGCAGAAATAAAAAGGAATCACAAAACGTTTCGCCATGGTGATTTGAAAGAGTGACCTCAACTAACCAGTGGCACATGTAGCGATAGAATGATGGGCACGTACACGGACACGGACCACTCCTCAGTACGCTACCCGCATAGCCTTTTTGTTTTGCAGGTTGGTCTACCTAGCCGTCTAATCAACTGCCTGCATGCCACTTCTCCCATTTACTTCTCCATCGGGTACCGATTTTCCTTGGCTTCTTCACCTCTCCATTTGCATTCAAACCCCAACCCACTGGATTCACATCCTCCTGGAGTAATTCCGAAGCCCCTTTAAATATCATCTTCTTCAATTAGACTAGCCATCTTAATCCTAATTCTCCAAACCATAGCCCTCCGGTCCAGGGGTTCCAAATTGCGAAAGAGATCCCTATGCAGGTTTTTAGCGTAAAACATGTCCTCGTCGAAGGCTCGTTGAGCATAGTTGCCACTGTCACCGACCACCCAAGGGTTGTTCGGCAGTCGATCAACAATGTATCCAACTCCCTCCAAAAGGTGGAGATGAAGGTCATCGGTCTCTACACAGAGTACACGGAGCGTGCCACTGGGAAGAGCCAACGCGCCGTCGTCCTTTAGCTCTGCCTCGAAGATGAAGTTTTGGTGTATCACATCATACACGCGCCCTCCATACCAGGTGAGGTCTACGATTTCAAGTCTCAGGAGGACATATACTTTTGTGGGGCAGCCATCGAAGGGGACAAAGAGAAGCTGGCGTCGTACAACCTTGACTTGAAAAACATCACTGACCTACAAACCAGAATTCATGTAGACCATTGTGATAAATAAACACCATCCCTATTCGACGTAGCAAATTCTGTGCTTGGAACAAATCTTGAGAAGGGTGACGAGACGCTGGGATTAAGGTCATTTGGATGGGAGAATTATCCCTTAACCTACGAGCGGAAAAATATGCTGCCCTCGATGCCCGTGTGAGTTCCGAAGAAGAACCATCAGCAGGGCATTATAGATGGATGCTCTCTTGTAAAAATTATATTTCCTCTCTGTGTACATTGATATAGATGAACTATTTCGCTGGTGTGCATGTCTTTGGAACAAGTGTAATCTGTGTACATTGATATAGGTCCGCTTGACTATAATGAACTATTTATCTACCTAGTTTTCTCTACTACTACTCCTTGTAGTGAGCGGTATGCAATACATGTGTTAGTAGACATGATAGCATGTCCATGGAAGTTGAACTGTGGCGACCATCACGTTTCTACCACGGCCACACGCGATTCCCACGACGCTGCTCCAACCGACGGCACCATGTCCCCCGACATGCGCCTCACCCCTCTTGGCCCCACCGCTCCTCTGCCTTTGTGTGCATGACATGCGGGCCAGCCAAACTGCGGCGACCATCAAGTTTCTACCGCAGGCACACGCGATTCCCACGACGTCGCTCGAACCCATGACACCACACGTCCCCCGACCTGCACCTCACCCCTCTCGGTCCCACCGCCCATCTGCTTTTATAAGAATGACATGTGGGACAGGCGCATTTAGGGTTCACATGTCATTGACTCAAAGGCAGGTGCACTAAGCCACTGAAGCTCGGTCCCGTGGGCCCCAAGAGGGAAATGTAACTCCTGCGCCAGGCCTTGTGGTGCTCCCACAATACGAACTCGTGCCAAACTCAGAATTTGTTTCTTACTACTACCAATGTGTCGGACCGTGCGTTGCAATGGATCCAAAGTAGTAGAATAATACTTGTTCACAAACTTGAAATATAAACACTCTAGTTTTGATATACATATATCAGTAAAAACAAATTATGCTTCACTGAAGACATATTCCTCAGGATGTGATGAAGTGAGGGGCGGGTGTGGCTGGTTTCAAGATAATAATAGATTTTTAAAACTTTGGAGCAGAATTTTTTCTAACATTTTGTAGCATGGCACAGCATCCGGTTCACTTAAGCATCTGAAAAAAAGTGGAGTGCACTCTAAAGATATTTACATGCTCCCATTTAGTGGAGTGCACTCTAAACACATTATCTATCTACTTTTCTCTAGCCTTTCCTAGCCATGCAACCAAGCCACATAAGCTAGTCATGCATGCAATCCATAAATTGCAATATACTCCAGCATGCAATGCCGCCACATCATCTATTTATGCTTGTTAGCCATAGGTTGTTTTTTGCATTAGTCTCGATCCTTCACAGTTTGGTAGAGGTATGATTAATCCAAATATTAATGTTCCATAAAAATAAACTCCAAATGTCCGTCGGAGGCGAGGCAGAGGACGTACAACGGGGGCAGTGGAGGCGTCTTCATAAGAAGAGGAGAGCTCGAAGGATAATCTTGCACGTCCACTGGCACCTGCATATCAGCGCGGGACTCCTCGAGCGCCCACTGGAGCTCGCGCTCCTCCAGGGAGAGGTGGAGTCACGGGATTTTCCTAAACCCCGATGGGAACCATGCAGTACTCCTCGTAGCCGGGGGCGCAATGCTCGCGTCTCGACTCCTGGGGTACTGTCTGGAGCACGCGCTCAACCACCTCGTGAGCCGCGAGGAAGCCATGCTCGCGGCAGTGCTGTTGGAGCACATGCTCGTGCACCTGAGCGGCGAGGATGCGATGTTGGCGGGCGTGCTACCGGAGCACGCGCTCGTCCACGTCGAGAGCGACGATGATGCGATCTTCGCGGGCGGCGACGATGCAATGCTCGTGGGCATGCTGCTGGAGAACGCGCTCGTCCAAATTGTGAGCGGCGAGGACGCGACATTCGCGGGCGTCCTGCCAGAGCACGCGCTCGTCCACGTCGAGAGCGGCGACGATGCGATGTTTTCGGGCGTGCTCTCGACGATGCAATGCACGCGGGCATGCTGCTGGAGAACGCGCTCGTCCACATTGTGAGCGGCGAGGATGCGATGCACCTCCTCATGACCGACCAGGGCGTGCTGCTGGAGCACCGCTACCCTTCATGGCCGACGAGGGTGAGCCACTAGATCACACTGTCCTCTGTGTGGACAGTCAGCGCGCGATACTCACGGCCATAGAGGGTGTGCTCCACCTCGGCGATGTCGGAGACTCCGTCCTCTTCGCAGGCCGCGGCGCCGTCCACTTCGGCAATGACTGCATGCTCCGATGGGTGTTTGTGTCCATATGGGAGCTTCGAGCTACAGTACCAGTGGGGGCAGGGGATTGACCTTTTCGTGGTTTCACATGGTCTGCGGAGAAAAATAGAATCGAAAGTAGCACAATATGTTGGAACGTGTCGGAGGAAGGCTGGCAGGATCAGTACAACAAACATCACATGCGCACCATATTTTGAGAAGGGTTTAATGTAATTTGTGTGAAGTGGGTCTGTGTGGATGTACGAGTAGTACATCCATATCATTGACATTCATGCACGCAACAAACATATGTGTGCATGATTTCACCCTATTTTCATATTCTGTTTGGGAGTGGATTTGATATTTGTAATTGGAGCTCATTTTTGTAGTTGGTTTCAATTTAGACTATGCATGTATTATTGTGAGAGATAGATATAGAGAGAATATTTGTGTGACAAAGAGGGGGGCAGGGGCAGCGATACCTAACGAGAGAGGGGCATATGCATGTTCGAAAGACTGTGTGTATCATAGAGAGAGGAGTGTCCGAAAGGGAGAGAGAGGGTGTGTGCGTGTGCGTGTGTGTGTGTTAGAGAGAGAGGGAGAGAGAGAGAGGTGTAACGTTGCGATCGAAAAGGTTACGAGGTTGCGGATATGGGAGAACGATGGTGTGTGTGCGATGAAGGGACACACAGACAACATTTGTTTCCGTGTGAGAGAGCTGGATAGACCTCGACAACACGGTTGGCTAGGGGTGGAAGGTTATGTGTGGTAGAAAGAGATAGTAGAGAGACAGATGAATGCTTGTTTGTTGCAAGGTGTTGGAAATATGCCCTAGAGGCAATAATAAAATGGTTATTATTATATTTCCTTGTTCATGATAATTGTCTATTGTTCATGCTATAATTGTGTTATCCGGAAATCGTAATACATGTGTGAATACATAGACCACAACATGTCCCTAGTGAGCCTCTAGTTGACTAGCTTGTTGATCAACAGATAGTCATGGTTTCCTGACTATGGACATTGGATGTCATTGATAACGGGATCACATCAGTAGGAGAATGATGTGATGGACAAGACCCAATCCTAAGCATAGCACAAGATCGTGTAGTTCGTTTGCTAGAGCTTTTCCAAATGTCAAGTATCATTTCCTTAGACCATGAGATTGTGCAACTCCTGGATACCATAGGAGTGCTTTGGGTGTGCCAAACGTCACAACGTAACTGGGTGGCTATAAAGGTGCACTACGGGTATCTCCGAAAGTGTCTGTTGGGTTGGCACGAATCGAGACTGGGATTTGTCACTCCGTATGACGGAGAGGTGTCTCTGGGCCCACTCGGTAATGCATCATCATAATGAGCTCAATGTGACCAAGTGTTTGGTCATGGGATCATGCATTACGGTATGAGTAAAGTGACTTGCCGGTAACGAGATTGAACAAGGTATTGGGATACCGACGATCGAATCTCGGGCAAGTAACGTACCGATTGACAAAGGGAATTGTATACGGGATTGATTGAATCCTCGACATCGTGGTTCATTCGATGAGATCATCGTGGAACATGTGGGAGCCAACATGGGTATCCAGATCCCGCTGTTGGTTATTGACCGGAGAGTCGTCTCGGTCATGTCTGCATGTCTCCCGAACCCGTAGGGTCTACACACTTAAGGTTCGGTGACGCTAGGGTTGTAGAGATATTAGTATGCAGAAATCCAAAAGTTGTTCGGAGTCCCAGATGAGATCCCGGACGTCACGAGGAGTTCCGGAATGGTCCGGAGGTAAAGATTTATATATGGGAAGTCCTATTTTGGCCACCGGAAAATGTTCGGGATTTTTCGGTATTGTACCGGGAAGGTTCTAGAAGGTTCCGAAGTGGGGCCCACCTGCATGGGGGGACCCACATGAACGTGGGTAGTGGGGGCAAGGCCCCACACCCCTGGTCAAGGCGCACCAAGATCCCACCTTAGAAGGAATAAGATCATATCCCGAAGGGATAAGATCAAGATCCCTAAAAAAGGGGGATAACAATCGGTGGGGAAGGGAAATGATGGGATTTCTTTCCCCCACCTTTGCCAACGGCCCAATGGACTTGGAGGGCAAGAAACCAGCCCCCTCCACCCCTATATATAGTGGGGAGGCACATGGGAGCAGCACCCCAAGCCCCTGGCGCCTCCCTCTCCCTCCCGTGACACCTCTCCCTCTCGCTGAGCTTGGCGAAGCCCTGCCGAGATCCCCGCTGCTTACACCACCACGTCGTCGTGCTGCTGGATCTCCATTAACCTCTCCCTCCCTTTGCTGGATCAAGAAGGAGGAGACGTCTTCCCCAACCGTACGTGTGTTGAATGCGGGGGTGCCGTCCGTTCGGCGCTCGGTCATCGGTGATTTGGATCACGACGAGTACGACTCCATCAACCCCGTTCGCTTGAACGCTTCCGCTCGCGATCTACAAGGGTATGTAGATGCACTCTTTTCCCTCTCGTTGCTAGAAGACTCCATAGATTGTTCTTGTGATGCGTAGAATTTTTTTTAATTTCTGCAACGATCTCCAACACAAGGAGACCTAACTACATAGATGGGGGTAGCGAGAAGAAGAGAATGGCGGTGTGCCTTTTTGTCATGGGACGGAAGAGAGACCAAGAGACACGCATCGTGTGGAGAGGTGTGTGTGTTGAGAGAGAGAGAGAGAGGGAGGGAGGGAGGCGTGGACCTGAATAATGAGATGGGTGCTCATGTGTATGCTATAGGGAAGGAATTGTCTAGGTGGTAGTCTTATGATGGCGACCCAATCTTTCAATGATAGTGGGGATAAGTATCGATTTGGTGGATTTTGACGTTGATGATCCAGCTATATCGTACCCAGTGATACAGATCAACAATCGTTCCTAAACAAATCTTCGATGGACGATGATCTTATCGTATGCACAAAGTCAACCTGAATAAGGAGATGGAGTTCCTCAAAGCAACCGACTAGAACTAAGATAATGCAATCATAATTGCCAATATGAATTAATTAAGGATAATGGTGGGGTTGCTGGTATTGAACAAAAGGCGGTAGTCCTACACACACCCCACAAATGCAAATTATAGCGAAGCAAAACAATGTGTACACAACAACGCGAGTTCTAACCTAGAAAAAGGGTAGTAGCCTTATTTATATCTATAGATTATATTAGTACTTTTTTGTATAGTTATATTTATATCTATTCCAGTCCCTCCGTTTGTAATTTAATTCACACATATATAGCTTTGGCTGCAGCCAAATTTTATAAAGCTTGACCAAATTTGGTGAAAGCAATATGAGCATTTACACTAACAAATTTACACGATGTGGAAATAAAAGCAATGATGAATCAAATGATATATATTTGGTGGTGTATATGTTAATACTTTTTCCTACAAATTGTTGAAAGTATACAAAGTTTGAATTTAGAGAAACCCAATATGCGGTATTATGTATAGTGGTAGTAGTACGTACCTAGTTCTTCCTTTCTTTGTTCCTACGATGTTGTGCCGTGCACGTACCTAGTTGTATAGTGGTAGTGGTAGTACAAACTTCGTAGTCGGAGTAGTACGGAGTGCTCCTACTCTATCAATGAGTCCCATCTGACACCAAATTTCTTGCTTCCATGCTACAGCTAGATCTTCCCCTCCTCGTTTCAGTTTTCCAACACGGCGGGCGGGGTGCGGTTTGCTGATCGTTGGTTTGCTCAACTGCGGTCCCAGATGAAAGTGAAAATGGTAGGCGACACGCCTTCCCTGGCTATGTGGCATGCCGGACAGGCCATGGAGTACTCCCGATTCTGGGGCATGTGGGGATGCGATTTTCCTTCTACTAGCAATGTGCTCGTGCGTTGCAACGGATCCAAAGTAGAATAGTACTTGTTCACAAACTTGAAAGAAAACACTCTTGTTTTGATATACATATACCACTAAAAATATATTACGTTTCACTCAAAATATATTTCTCGGGCTGTTTTGATGAGGCGAGGGAGGGATGTGGTTGCTTTCAAGATAATAAGGGGGTTTCTGGAAATTGGAGCAGTGAAGTGGGCTATTGTTGCAAAAATGCCATAACTTAGCCGCAGCCGTTAGATGCAGATCTAATGGTCAGAAATGACGGATGACAGACACACCATCATCACCAACTGAGTCTTTTATAGGAGTAGAGAAACATGTATAAATTGTAACATTTGGTTCTGCTCCTTGGCACGATCGATAGATAGAAATAACGATTGGAAACGCTAGGACAGGGCTTTTCCCGCCAGATAATAAGCAGGGTAGTAGCTAGGTTGGCGCATCATCGGTTTGGTCATGTGCGGTCCCACATGTCGTAGTGATATAAAGCCTAGCCAATGCGCGTTGACCGGGGGGCCGACACGACAGTGTGGTATGCGACGGGGAATGAACATTCTTCATGTACGTGTTCTAGTTTCTCGTTTTGAACTTGTGAACATGACAGGCATGTTGCATGAGTAGTTTTGAATATATAAGTTCGGTCTTAATTTTTGAATTTAGGAGTAGTTCGTAGGTCGGGTCAAGCATCAAACATGAATTACGAAGTTGATGGAAAAGGTAAGCACAACTTATAAATTGACGTATGGAGTACTAGTTAGAGTGATGCATATAATTGCCTCCAAATGTGAGCAAAGGGATCGCACATGTCTTTATTGACTGGAACGAGAATGCAATAGCACAATAAGAATTAAAGCCACGATGATACGATCGCAGTGGTGGTTACAGGAGGCAAGAAGAAAGATGCATCCATCAACGTACGACCTCCTCCTCCTCAACTCAGTGCGCCGGGCCACCGACCGGTGGCTTAGGAGCAGCGGCTTCTGTGGCGAGGTCAAGGTGCTTCTCAACAAAGCTGTCCAAGGCTTCCAGCCGGTTGACAAAGGCCAACGTCGTAGCGTCCTCACCGGCCTTGTAGATACCTATGTACACGACTTCCTCGTAGACGTGGATGTGTAGGTCGACGAATTCTTGCAGGGTGAGGCGCCTCGCGGCGAGCGCGACCTCCAGGTGGACATTCTTTGTTGCGTCGGTGGGCAGTCACAGGACCACCAATGCTTGAAAGAGGTTCTCACCACCGAGGCCAATTAGGGTGGCAGGCAATGAGGAGCCCAGGCGCGCGGGATGGAGTAGTACGGCGATGTCGTCCGCGAGCTTCTTGACGACGGTGAACTTGTTGATGGTGGCAACGATCATCCTGTCCAACTGAGAGTCGTAGCTGGCGTCGACGATGGCCATGAACCAGCCGGTCGCCAACACCCTCTGGAGATGATCCTTGGTGCCATGCCGCAGGCCGGCATCGTGGACCATCTGGCACAGCGGCTGGCCGCTCGTGCGCATCGCCCCCATGGGTCTGGAGTGAGCACTTTTGCGCTTAGTGTAGGTGCTTAGGTGCGTACGATGTGGTAGATGCATTGGAATGGAGGAGCGCCTTTATATGAGTGCAAACTGTGTTGCATTCACATCGTGCTGCCTCTTTTCCTCATCCTCCTCCCATTATTACTTCCCTCAGCATGCTAATTAAAGGAGGATGCATCATTGGCCGTTCAACATTTCGGGAACCGCTACCCTCTCCCTCGTCTGCGTTAAAGCCGTATCGGGAACTGTCCTGGTTTACTCAATATGTTTTCACCGTCCTGGTTTACTAGTAGCTGTCAAATCGAATAGTACTACGCTGCCCACTGCATGCCCGGCTGAACACGCCTCCTCACCTCCATCAAACGCCTCCGTTAAACCCGCATGCAAACCGAGAAACCTACTCCAGCCACACGTCCGTTCATGAGCGGGCCGGAATTAAACGCAACGCCGGCCAAGCTCCTCCCGTCCGCCCTCAGTTTAAACGAGGCCGGACGCTGGCCAAGCTCCTACCGTCCGCCCTCTATTTTAATGAGGCCAGATAGCAGGCAAGAATCGCACCCCTCCGTCACTCCCCCATCTCCTCCTTCACCATTTTCTCCACTCTTCCGATGGCTTTCGAGGAGCCGTTCTTTGGCATACTACCCGGCTGGGTGGCTCGCCGAGCCCTCCGAATACGAGCGAGGCCGCTCGGTGCTTCACCTACCTCTCCTGGCCCGACGAAGGCAGTTGCCGCCCCAAGCCGGCGCGTGGTTCAGCAACTCGCCGCTCCAGTTCAGCTCGATGAGGAGTGGCGAGTTGCTTCATGACGTGTAACATTATTGTTAGTCCTGTTTTGCCATGTACAAGATAGTCTGTCTTGCTCTCTTCACTGTTGTAACTATTTTTGCCCTAGTCATGTGTACTTACAGAAACATTTCAGGATGAAGTGACATCAACACAAAGATCTAAGAGCATTGCGGCATGGCCATTACTAAATGATTATGGATTGGAATTGGAATGTGCTGATGTTCTCGAGCATCAACTAGAAGTGGCAAGACAACATGTATATAATTCTCAACATGTAATCAAAATATTGAGGCTGGACTTGCAGGTATTAGATGCTGGAGTCAAAGAAATGAAACAAGACACTGAGGTAAACACAAAGGAATTGGAGATTTTGCAGACTGAAACTTGTCCTATTTGAATCCGGCCAATCCTATTTTCTGAAGAGATTATAGTTCAAATGGTAAGTTCTGTTGATGCGCGTCCATGATGTATGAGATTTATTTGCCAAGTGTATGTAATTTGCTGCTTCTGTACGCATTTTATCACTGGTGCTGAACTATAATGCCCAGTGGATATAATTTGCTGTAAATTATTTATTGTATAGTGTAGGATTATTCTTCGTTTTATGCCTTAGTCTCTTTGTTGTATAGTGTAGGTTTTTTAGAGGCGATAGTATAGAGTAGGATAATTCTTTGTATATTCTATATCGTTGAAACGGGCCAACACGCCCAAACATCACCTAGACGCCATCCGAACGAACAAACATGTGTATTCAAAGCGGGCCTTAATTGGGCTGGTCAACTAATATTTAGTGGATCCCAATCGATGTGGCCCATCGTAACAATGGCTCTTAGCAGGCCGTTAACAGGCCGAAAGCTCGATAGGGCTGTATAAATGGAAACAGCCCGCGGGCCTCTAGCAGGTCGAAATAAATGTCAATTTTGTCTCGGACCTTTTACTTGACGGGCCAGTAAGAGGACGACAGTGTTTTGGGCCAAAAGAGGCCCAATTTATGAACCAGGCTTTTAACAGGCCGAAAGTCTCG
This sequence comes from Triticum aestivum, assembly GCF_018294505.1. NCBI lineage: Eukaryota > Viridiplantae > Streptophyta > Magnoliopsida > Poales > Poaceae > Triticum > Triticum aestivum. The sequence continues at coordinate 331,361,507 of NC_057811.1, read as the reverse complement.
TCGGGCTGAAATTGTGCCCTGCTTAACGTGGGCCGCCAATGAACCCAAAATCAGGTGGCACCAACAGAGGCCCAACTGTTGTGCGGGCCGTTAACAGGCCGAAATACAAAATGGGCTAGAAGTTGGCCCATGTACAGAATGGGCCGAGGAAAGGCCGAAAGTCACAACGGCCTAGAAGTTGGCCCAATTACAGAATGGGCCGAGAAAAGGCCGAAAGACGTATCGGCGGCATATTGCTCCATATCTATAATGGGCTACTAACAGGCTGAAAGAAGGTCAGGCCGTAATTGAGCCCAAAGATGTAGTGGGTCATTAACGGGATGGAACTGACGATGGGCTGGAAGTTGTCAAATCTAAAATGGGCCTTTGATGGGTCGATTCTGTCTAACTCGTATGGGTCGTGGTTGTGAATGGGCCTGACGCAAGTAGGCCGCTAATGGGCCGGCCCTCTTATTTTGATAGGCCCGGCCTTTTAACCTGAATGGGCCACTGTTGGGCCGAGCCACGTGTCGACTTATCATAGGCGCATCCCGTCCATTGGCTGGATGACATCTGTTCCAAGGCTGAGCTGACACGTGGATCCTCCGGCGAATCATAATTTTACACGTGGAAAATCCTCATTGGTCAGGGCTGTTAACGGGTTATCGGATCCAAACCGGAACCTGCTAGCTTAACAGCGACCCGTTACGATGGATGCCACGTGTCGGTTACCCTTGATGAAAACACTTCCATGACGCGCCATTTATCGTCATGGAAGTGGGCACGAAATGGACACTTCCGTGATGATAATTTTGGTATTGTCATGGAACACTTCTACGACAGCACAGGTATGACTATCTTGATTCTGTCATAAAATCGTCATGGATGTACATGCATGATAGAAAACATGACCTACTGTGACAAACACGTATCATCATGGAAGTGTATTTTTTTGTAGTGGTGGTTCCTTGCAGAAGAAGAAATCTGCAAGACCCGCGATACGAGAGCCGGACCTTTAACCACAGCAGGAAGCTCTAGTGCGGCCTTGTGAATGGCCGTCGGATTATTACATGACTCATGCAGGGTTCAAGGAATAATTTGATATGTATGTACGTAACGCCGGCCTAACGGACTTCTTGTCAGATAAGTGTCTACAACATTACAACCTTACCAATTCTTCTGTACGAAGATTTAAGTATTCAGACCGACGAGGTACGCAATCTATTTTATTTGATATTTATGATAAATCTTATAGCATGGACCTCGAGGAATTTAATGAAGCATGCAAAATCCTGCATTGGGGCACTTGCACTGAACCACGGACGGCTGGTTGTTCGGAGTTCCTTGCTAGCATTACAGTAGGAGAAACTAGAGCTATAAGACAAGCCTCTTTGGGGAGCATTCACTTTCCTGCTTTACATTATTTTGCTCTCCTCATAGGTAGATGTATTAATGGTAAACATGATCATAGCCACCTTTGCGCTTCTAATTTGAGTGTTCTTAAAAGCGCAGTAATGAATGACAGAAAATATAACCTAGGGGTATTGTCGCATGTCAGCTGCACAATAATGCCTTAGAGGGAGATTTCTTTGGTGGGATTTATGACACTCGTTTAGGTGACCATCTTGGAGTACCTATAAGAAATGATGACACCCAGTTACCCCCTGCTTCCCTTGATTATGATGCTATGGTGCGCTACCAGTTTCTTGAGAGATGCAAATTGCCATTTCAATACAGACTAATCTTTGACACGAGTCGCGTCGTCCCTGTTACGCTTCCCGCTCCTCCTTTCTTTGACTTTCAGGTAAAACAAAGATACTCATAACCAGAGAGGAGGCAGCCGAGTACGAGAGGGCGAGAGAGACTGCTCGTCTCCACGAGGCAGCCCTCCAAGCGGTAGCTACCGCATCCCAGTACAACCCCAACTACAACTTTGGATATTCGTCAGGCAAACCCGTGGCCCGAGACCAACTTAGGCTAAAAGCCTAAGCTTTTGGGAGTACGTATTTCTCACCGACATTACATTCATGTTCACACATTCATTCCAGTTGTCGGTGTTCATACTTTTCCATTGTATTATCCATGTTAGTTTATTTTTCTTGCTTTCTTCTTATGTGTTTGAAAGACTTTGAGAAAATCCAAAAATATTTCTCGCTTTCTTTTTAGTTTTTATTAGTTGTAGTATTAAAAGAAAACCCAAAAAGATTTCTCATTCTTATTTTGCTTGTTGGGAGCTTTCCGTGTAAATAGTTTTCTCGTTTTTTTTTTTGTTAATTTTCTTTCTTTAGAAAAACAAAAACTCCAAAAATATTTCAGTGTGTTTCTCTGAAATTCTTTTCTTTTCTTTGGGTCGTAAGGAGAAGACCACGATGAAAATGTTGAGTGGCTCTCATATGCATTATTGTTGATCTAACAAAGAGCCCCATATTACCTTGTCTTCTCCTCTGAATAAATGTTTGCCGATTCCAGCTTAGTCCAATGCATGTGCACTCTTATTATTATTCACATCGTTTGGCCGTGCAAGGGAAAGGCAATAATGATGATATTTGATGCAGTGATTGAGATGAAGAAAAGCTAGTATGAACTCGACCTATTTTGTTTTTGTAAATATGATTAGCTCATCGTTCCTGATTCAGCCTATTATGAATGAAACATGTTTGCAATGACAATTAGAGATTGTAGTTACTTATGCCATGCTTAATTAGCTAGGAGTGTATAATGGTTTGTCTTGCGTGCCAACATGCATTTTAAGATGGTTATGATGTAGTATGATAGGATATTATCCTCTTCTGAATGATTCAAGTGGCTTGACTTAGCACATGTTCACACATGTAGTTGAATCTGAATCACCATAGCCTCCATGATATTTATGTTCATGGTGATGTATATCCTACTCATGCTTGCATTCGATGTTAGTTAATCTCAATGTATGTTTATGACCGTTGTCGCTCTCTAGTTGGTCGCTCCTCGATCTTTTGCTAGCCTTCACTTGTACTAAGTGAGAATACTGCTTGTGCATCCACTTCCTTAAACCCAAAGTAGTTCGATATGAGTCCACCATACCTACCTATATGTGGTATTTACCTGCCGTTCCAAGTAAATTTGCATGTGCCAAACTCTAAACCTTCAAATGATAATATGTTTTGTATGCCCGAATCACTCATGTAGCGACTGGGGGCTGTCAGTATCTTCCGTGCTAGGTGGATTATTCTCACGATGAGTGTTTATTCACTTGTCATTCGTGAGAGAGTGGCTGGTAATCGGGATGCCCAGTTCCATGCTCAAAATCAAATCAAAATATAATAATGAGACAAAACTCCCCCGAGACTGTTGTTGGTATGGACGGTACACGTGGATTCGGCTAGCCGTGGAGTGTGTTTTCTGGTAGAGGGGGAGTAAAAACTTTACCATTTTGTTTGAGAACCGCCTATAATGTATCTAGCATGGAAGATAGTGAGTCTCTTGGTTGTTATGTTGACAATGAAAGCATACCGCTCAAAATTATATTCATTTCTGTTTTAAATGCTTCGAGCTCTGGCACCTCTACAAATCCCTGCTTCCCTCTGCGAAGGGCCAATCTATTTACTTTTAATGTTGAGTCATCATATTCTTATAAAAAGCACCAGCTGGAGTGAACCTCTGTCATTTATATGCATTCTTATTAATAGATGTTGAGTATGAGTGTGACTGGATATCTTTTTCCATGAATTATAATGTCTAGTCACTCCTTGATCTTCAGGGGTGCTCTGCATTTATGTTTTGCGCTCTTGGAAAGGACTAGCGAGATACCATTACGTCATATTATATCATGATTGTTTTGAAAAAAGTGTTGTCATCCGAGATATCTTATTATTCCTCGCTAGTTGATTATGCCATTGATATGAGTAAATGTGAGACCTAAATGTTATTGTGAATATGGTTAGTTCATAATCTTTACTGAAAACCTGAACATCAGTTAGACATATTTGCAACAACAAGATCAAACAAAGTTTGTAAAAGTTTTTCTTTGTCAGTTTCAGTTTGTCAACTGAATTGCTTGAGGACAAGCAATGAGTTAAGCTTGGGGGAGTTTATACGTCTCCATCGTATATACTTTTCCAAACTCTTTTGCCCTTGTTTTGGACTCTAATTTGCGTGATTTGAATGGAACTAACCCGGAGTGACGTTGTTTTCAGCAGAATTGCCATGGTGTTATTTTTGTGCAGAAATCAAAGTTCTCGGATTGAGCTAAAAATTTATGGAGAATTATTGTGGAATAAATAAAAAATACTGGCGCAAGAATTTACAGAGGGGGGCCACCCAGAGGCCACAAGCCCTGGGGCGCGCCTCCCAGGCTTGTGGGCCCCCTGGAGCTCCTCCAACCCTAATTCAATGCTATATATTCACATCCATGGAGAAAAAATCAGAGAGAAGGATTCATCGTGTTTTACGATATGGAGCCGCCGCCGCCTCCTGTTCTTCCTTGGGAGGGCTGATCTGGAGTCTGTTTTGGGCTGCAGAGAGGGGAATCCGTCGCCATTGTCATCATCAACCTTCCTCCATCGCCAATTCCATGATGCTCACCGCTAGGAGTGAGTGATTCCATCGTAGGCTCGCTGGTCGGTGATGGGTTGGATGAGATTTGTCATGTAATCAAGTTAGTTTTGTTAGGGTTTGATCCCTAGTATCCACTATGTTCTGAGATTGATGTTGCTATGACTTTGCTATGCTTAATGCTTGTCACTAGGGCCCGAGTGCCATGAATTCAGATCTGAACCTATTATGTTTTCATAAATATATATGTGTTCTTGAACCGATCTTGCAAGTTGTAGACACCTATTACGAGTTATGATCCGCATACCCCAAGGTGACAATAATTGGGATGCTTTCCAGTGATTACCGTAGTTTGAGGAGTTCATGTATTCACTAATTGCTAATGCTTTGTTCCGATTCTCTATTAAAAGGAGACCTTAATATCCCTTAGTTTCCATTAGGACCCCGCTGCCACGGGAGGGTAGGACAAAAGATGTCATGCAAGTTCTTTTCCATAAGCACGTATGACTATATACGGAATACATGCCTACTTTATACTGATGAATTGGAGCCAGTTCTGTGTCGCCCGAGGTTATAACTGTTGCATGATGAATGCCATTCGACATAATTATCCATCGTTGATCCAATGCCTACGAGCTTTTCACTTATTGATCTTTGCTGAGTTACTTTCGTTGCTACTGCTGTCACAATCACTACACAACTCCAACTCTTACTTTTGCCACTGTTACCGCTACTATCATACTACTTTGCTACTAAATAGTTTGCTGCAGATATTAAGTCTTTCAGGTGTGGTTGAATTGACAACTCAACTGCTAATACTCGCGAATATTCTTTGGCTCCCTTTGTGTCGAACCAATAAATTTGGGTTGAATACTCTACCCTCGAAAACTGTTGCGATCCCCTATACTTGTGGGTTATCAGTTGCAAGGTGTGCAGTTGAGTAAGACTCAAAGCCCGACCACGGCCGAAGATAGAGAGAGAATGGAAGTCATTCCGTATGCCTCAGCCATAGGTTCTATAAAGTATGCCATGTTGTGTACCAGACCAGTTGTGTGCCTTGACATGAGTTTGGCAAGGGTGTACAATAGTGATCCAGGAGTAGATCACTGGACATCGATCAAAAATATCCTTAGGTGCCTAAAGAGGACTAAGGAAATGTTTCTCGGTTATGGAGGTGATAAAGGGTTACGTCGATGCAAGCTTTAACACTGATCCAGATGACTCCGAGTCTCAATATGGATACGTATTGAACGTGGGAACAGTTAGCTAGAGTAGCTCTAGGCAGACCATTGCAGACATAGACATTTGTAAAGTACACACGGATCTGAATGTTGCAGACCCGTTGACTAAAACCCCTCTCACACGCAAAACATGATCACACTCTAGTAAAATCTTTGGGTGTTAATCACATGGCGATGTGAACTAGATTATTGACTAGTAAACTCTTTGGGTGTTAGTCACATGGCGATGTGAACTATGGGTGTTAATCACATGACGATGTGAACTAGATTATTGACTCTAGTGCAAGTGGGAGACTGATGGAAATATTCCCTAGAGGCAATAATAAAAATGGTTATTATTATATTTCCTTAATCATGATAAAGGTTTATTATTCATGCTAGAATTTTATTGGCTGGAAACTTAAAAACATGTGTGGATACATAAACAAATATTGTGTCCCTAGTGAGCCTCTAGTAGACTAGCTCGTTGATCAAAGATGGTTAAGGTTTCCTAACCATAGACATGAGTTGTCATTTGACAACGGGATCACATCATTAGGAGAATGATGTGATGGACAAGACCCATCCGTTAGCTTAGCATATGATCGTTCAGTTTATTGCTACCGCTTTCTTAATGTCAAATACATGTTCCTTTGACCATGAGATCATGCAACTCCCGGATACCGGAGGAATACCTTGTGTGCTATCAAACGTCACAACGTAATTGGGTGATCATAAAGATGCTCTACAGGTATATCCGAAGGTGTCTGTTGAGTTGGCGTGAATCGAGATTGGGATTTGTCACTCCGTGTATCGGAGAGGTATCTCCGGGCCCTCTCGGTAATACCCATCACAAGAAGCTTGCAATCAAAGTGACTAAGGAGTTAGTTGCAAGATGATGTATCACAGAACGAGTAAAGAGACTTGCCGGTAACGAGATTGAACTAGGTATAGAGATACCGACGATCGAATCTCGGGCAAGTAACATACCGACAAACAAAGGGAATTATGTATGTTGTCATAACAGTTCGACCGATAGAGATATTCGTAGAATATGTAGGAACCAATATGGGCATCCAGGTTCCGCTATTGGTTATTGACCATAGAGGTGTCTCGGTCATGTATACATAGTTCTCGAACCCGTAGGGTCCACACGCTTAACATTCATTGACGATATAGTGTTATATGATTCGGTGACCAAATGTTGTTCGGAGTCCCGGATGAGATCATGGACATGACGAGGAGCTTTGGAATGGTCCAGAGGTAAAGATCAATATATAGGACGATGATATTTGGACACCGGAAGAGTTTTGGGAGGTACCGGGTAGTCATCGGATCACCGGAAGGGGTTCCGGGAAGCCCCGGGATGCTATATGGGCTTAAAGGGCCAAAGGGGGAACACACCAGCCCACAAGGGGCTCGTGCGCCCCTCTCCCTGGCCACCGGCCCTAGGGGAAGGAAAGGGGGAGGGTTGGCCCCTCCTACCTTTCCCTCCTCATGAGAGAAAGGAAATGGGGGGGGGCGCCACCTCCCCCTGCCTTCCTCCCGCGCACATACAAGGAAAGGGGGTGCGACCAAGGGCAAGATCCCAAGGGGGATTTGGCCACCCTTGGGGCGCCTCCTTGCTGCCTCCCCTCATCCCCACCTATATATATGAGAGGGAGGGGCGTCACACAACCCACGACAATCTCTTAGCTGTGTGCGGCGCCCCTCTCCACAGTTTTGTCCCTCGGTCATATTTTCGTAGTGCTTAGGCGAAGCCCTACGGAGATAACATCACCACCACCGTCACCACGCCGTCGTGCTGCCGGAACTCATCCACTACTTCGCCCGTCTGGCTGGATCAAGAAGGCGAGGACGTCACCGAGCTGAACGTGTGCTGAACGCGGAGGTGTCGTACGTTCGGTACTTGATCGGTTGGATCGCTAAGAAGTTTGACTACATCAACTGCGTTGTTAAACGCTTTCGCATACGGTCTAAGAGGGTACGTAGACACACTCTCCCTCTCGTTGCCATGCATCTCCATGGATAGATCTTGCGTGTGCGTAGAATTTTTTTGTTTTCCATGCAACATTCCCCAACAATGTTTATACGAATGATCTCCACCAAGAGGGAGTTGTATATGTTAGATGGGTTCAATCTTGCAAGTGATCTACTATAGTGATAGAATGTGGAAAAGCTTTGTATTATATTGCTACCACTAAGGAAAAAAATATAGTTGAGCAGTTGTCCTACTGATGAATGATGGGTAAATAATACATTATCTACAGCTCTGTTTTACTTAATACCTTTAATTTCATGATGGATAGTGGTCTTCGGGTGGAGTATTAGCTATAGATCTAGTTGGATTACGGTCTATAGATGCATAAACGTGATGCATATATATAATTATACCATGTATGATCATAGTTATAAAAACTGTAAATTGACACACAATTGTAACTTCTACCTCATACCATGTTACGTTTTATGGAGACATGTCACTAGTGAAATTATGAATCCTAGCCCATTCATTCTTATTGTTGTCCACCTCGATCTCGCTACTTATTTCTCGTTTACAATCTAAACCGGTTACTTTTTTCGTTGCAATATCACTTCCAACCACTAGTTACATTAATCCTTATAACTAGTAAGGCTAGTGAGACTGACAATCTCATTGGTTTCATTGGGACCAAAACAAGTAATGTAGTTGTGTGCAGGCGCTGATCATTGACTGTCGTTCAAGCGCTCGTACTCCATTTGAGGAAAGTTCTTGCTTAATTATAAACTTTGCACTTGGGGGTCCAACAACCCCCTATATTAGAGGAAGCACCCACCTTCTTTGAGTAACATTGTAGCCTACTTTGACGTACTAGAGGGGGCTTATGTGTGAGTATAGTAATACAATTGGATGGGAATACCCTACGGACGTGCACGTATCAAGTCTATCTACGAGTATTTAGGGACCCTCGGACTCGCACGCAGGCGTGCCTGAGTAGGCACTTGAAAGGGATAAGAATGTGCATGCTGAGTCCCGGACACGTCACAAGAGATATCATTTTCTGTAACCGTGGGATCACATACTTATATCTCATCTCCACGAAGATGGCTACTTAACTACCAACACTAGTCAACGTATATGTAGGGTTCACCGCCCTCCGTCAAAGATGTCAAATATCATGTTGTTCCATGAGGCATACACATGTAAATTAGCTGTCTGTAGATTGGATCTACACCATTGCAATCCTCCTTTTGTTCAATATACACTAGAAGCAATAACCAGGGTTATTACCCATCCGTTGGCTAGAACTTGGGTGAAACCATTGTGTCGCCATCATTGCCGATGGGATCCCTTCAGGGACCACCCTTCTCTATACTATCTTCCATGAACCCTAGTAGATCATGAAATCAACAGTGCATTGATCATCCATTATATTCGAGCATTTCTACAAAGTCTTAATTTTGAGGGGTTTTAATAATGCTAAGATGACATCAAATGATATGCATTATATTATACCATGGCCACAAACTCCTAATAACAATATTTTACAACTTAGGGCACTACAACCATTTCCCAATGCGATGCCTTTTATAGATTCTTGGTTCAAAGCATAGTAGTATATTATAGAAAAAATATAATACTTCCTCAATAAAAGAGGTTATTTCGTCTTATTTGGCCTATGCACTTGGGCCATAGAGGTGATGGCTTTGGTCATGAGAAATGATGTGGGCTTGTTTTCACTTTGGGCTGACATTGATGGAATACACTATTTGGCCCTTAAGGCACTTATTTCTTCGTTATTGGTAAAAAGCGCACGTCCCTTCCTTCGATGGACCATACGTGCTTCAGTCTATCTATGGCGTTTACTTGAGGGAGCTCCCTCCCGGTTTTGGGATGTTTCCGACCCGTTTTTTTTTCTAACAATTTTCTCGATTTTTCTTTTTTTCCCTTTTCATTTTAAATTTCATGAAATTTGTAAAAATTCATGAAAATTTTCAAATATGAAAAAAATTGTGATCTTTTTAAAAAATCATGATTTTTGTTTTGAATTCATAAAATTATGCAAATTCATGATTTTCTTTAAATTTTTGACTAGTTCCAATTCTCTAACTTTTCAAAAATTACTTAACCTTTTCATATTCTTGGATTTTTTTTATCATGTCAACATTTTTAATTTGAAAAATTAGTAGCCAGTTTTTTTTCTTGAATGGCAAAGCAGCACCATAGAAAAAAAAATGAGCATAGCGGGCAAGAAGCAACGGATTTGCCTTTTTTTTGGGCTGGCCCATGCGTGCTGGGGCGCTAACAGAAGTTATAAGCTTTGGACTCTTTTCCCCTAAAAAAACTTTGTACTCTCGTCATTGACATTTTTCTCTTTAACATAATACATACATAGACGGTCATGGAAACGCACATACCTTCATCATATAAACACACGCAACTCGTCGTTGACCTCGTGATTTTTGTTTGTCTCTGTTTTCTTTTTTTCTTTTTTGTCTTTGGACACTCGCTGGACATAGACCCGAGCCCCTGCCTGAGTTTTTTTTTTGGCGAAAAACTTCCAATCTATTCATCTTCAATTATGGTAGTACAACGAACATCAGAAATAAAAATTACATTCAGATCCGTAGACCACCTAGCGACGATTACAAGCACTGAAGCGAGCCGAAGGCGCGCCGCCGTCATCACCCCTCCATCGCCTGAGTTTTATAGCCATTCGTCGCGAGTAGAATAAAGCGAGTCATACATGACGTATGGGCTATTCTCGTTTTGTTGTTTGGTTAAGATGCGTCCATGATGACCTTAAGCTGCCGCGTCAGCAGGATTATAATGAACCTGTTTAAGTAATGGAAGTGCTTTACTCGTAAAAAATAACATCGATAAGATTGAAGTGCAAGAATATGCATATGGGTCTCGTGTTCTTGCATGACGGTACGTGATTGTCTCGAAAACCATCCTTCTTCCAAGGGAAATGCTAATTATCCATTGAAACAAAGCAACAAGTACAGGTAGAAAAACAATCCGTCACTTGATTCAGAAATTTTCTACTCCTACGTGTACAAGATTATTCAGATCGCAATCATATCAAGCGAGGACCACGATATCGGCTGACATGACATTTAATTATCTCCCAGAAGGGAATCGTTAGCGGTAGCATACGGGTGAGGAGCTGCCTTCTTCTGTTCGTGCCTGCCGATGAAGCCACAGGCAGCTGATGTTGGGGAAACTTTTCACTGCTCTCTTTTGGATTTTTGTCTGAGCTTAGCAATAAATTACTTTTTGCTGGCTTGGCCCCTTAGCTCTCCGGTGCATTTACTGAATAGAAACAAGTCAAACACAGTCGTCCACTGCATATTTGGGACCCTTGTTTCCAAGTAAGCCCACACGGTTTTACGCAGGATATCCTACTATTACTGTTTAATAACATCACCGGATCTCACACTAATGCAACTGAAAAACAGAGGGTAAAAGGAAATGCTTAATTTTAGTGTGTCGAGGCTATTGGTAACTTTGAAATGGACCAGACAATTGCCCATGCGTTGTAAAGGGGTAAATTTTATAGTAAATAGAACATTGTTTTTAAAACCATTATTTAATAAGTGTTTATTGGCTTAACAAAGAAAACAAAATTTTACATGAAAAGTAATGGAAAATACTAGGAATAGGAAATTTTTGTATGGTAAAACTACTCATCCATTTGATTCAAAGGAATGGACTACAGGAAAAATGGAGGAATTTTACCTTCGTATTGAGTTTCATAAGAAAGAACAAGCAATTTTACATTCCACTCAAACCTCTTTTTTACATTCCTATGCACAAAGAATGAGACAAAGGCCATAAGTAGCATAATATCAACTTCATCTTATCTTTTTGCATATGGTTTAAACGTAATCTGAGTATGCATTTTCAAATTCTTGTGTTCTTCTTAATTAATTTGTGGGAATCAAACATCCCATTCTGTAGACTTCTATGTTTTCACAATGCTTTGTTTTGCACATGCAATCTTATCATATTCCCGCAGATTTTCTATTCCCACACTTTTGAAATCATGCGAATCAAAGAAGCCCTAAGAGATGGGGCATTTAAGGTACTTTTGAGAGAAAATCAGTGAGAAAAAACAAATGTGATAGAAAATAATCAAAAGGAGAAAAAGAAAAGTTGAACGAAGAATGAGTGGACGACAAAATCTTACCCTTTTTAGATAGGAAGAGAAGAGATAGAAAGGAAGCCGCAAAAAGAGATAGAAAGGAGAGAAGGGAAGGGATAAATAGGAGGGATATGCCACAACCTTTGATCCAGGGAGGCCGAGAGTGTGTAATAACAATGCGCAACAAAGGAACACCTCCCTTTGGCTATGCAAAAATCAATGTAGATGGAGGCATCTCTGGTAGTGGAACCGGTGTTGCTGTAGTGGTTTGCAGGGATCATGTTGGCAACTCCTCGGCTCGCCACCTTTAGTACTTTTGGGCGTAAGTGACCCTGCTACACTGAAATCTATCGCTTGTTGCGAAGCGCAGGCATTAGTGGATGATCTATCCTTGCAGAAGTTGGCTGCCGCATATGATTACAAGCTCATAGTTGATAATATCAAAGAAAGAATAAGAGGAGCTCACATCACTATTATTCGAGAGATTGCTCGAAGAAGAATCAACTTTGAGAGTTGTAGCTTTGGCTTTGAAGGTCAAGCATCAAACCATGAAGCTCATAACCTTGTCAATTTTTCACACTCGCTTGATCCGGGTCGCCATTTGTGGCTTATTTCACCTCATGACCCTATTTGTACTCCTCTAAATATTTATGTGGATCAATAAAGATTTGGCAAACCCCTAAAAAAACATCGGTCTTAGAAACTGAAATTTATCAAATTTTGGGGAGGAGCCTAATAAATGTATCGGAGGGAGCATGTAGCACGCTCGTCATCAACCGTACACTGTTCGTCGAGCAGTGTATTAATTCTACCGATGTACATTGCACGCTAGACCGATGCAATGATCAGATATGCCAAAAGAACATGTCGATAAGGTGCAACACTGGTGACGGAAGGGGTTGCCAACAAACGGAATCATTTGATTATGGTCCAATCAGCCCGTCACGCCTCGCATGTCATGCCCTGTCAATGGCACGTAAGCGCAGCTCCAACGCTATGCCAATATCTGTGACTAAGCCTGATTTCTAACCACATCTTGCCACACTTTATCACACCTTACTTTAGTCAAGTTTGTCCAAGTTAGAAGAGTGTTTGGTTCTAACCACACCTAAGGCAATAAATTTTTTATGAGAAGTGAACCCACATGTTATAGACACAAAAAATGTGACAAGATTACCTTAAACAAGCCAAAGTGTGGCTAACAATTTGAGCAACTCAAGTTAGGCAAGTGTGGCAAAAAATAATATGGCAATATATGGCAAACATAGTCACAATTCAAACAGCCCCTAAATGTTTGGACCGCGGTCTCTGACATTTTTTTTCCTATCTAACATCATGCCACAGACGTCCACGGACACATCCGGGCATCTAAAATTCCGTAAACCGGCACCAAAACTAGGTAGGTTTTCGGGCGTCAGAACTCGTGCCATGTACATGTGTGCTCGCTCCGCCCTACCAAAAGTCATCGCCGCGCGTCCCACTCTCGAACGACTGCCACACACTCATATTGGTTGCGGCTCCTGAGCGAACGCGATTGGATGATGCCAGTCAGACGGACGTGACCAAACGGGAGGGCGGTGCTGCTTCAATGCTCACGTTGTGACTGAGAAGTCTACTTCGGTCGTTGCTTCTCATTGAAGCGGTGTCGATCTGCCTGCCCCGGCTATTTAAGCAAGCAGGCGGCGTCAGCCAACCCGTCGCCGACTCTCTCCTATCCTCCCCGCACACCATTGCCTACTCTCTTCTCTCCTATCCTCAACCAAGCGATGGGCAAGTCCGACGACAGTGGGTGGTTCTCGGCACCGGCCGACGGATCCGAAGGAAGCTCGGATCGTGGCGCCACTTCCCACGATCTTCGGGGTTGTCGTCCTCCATCACTTTGTCGGTGAAGGAGGAGGTTGTGATATCCTCCTCCTTTGACGAGCAGCAGATATCGCCACCCCTTCTGGTTGAGGAAGCGCAAACCGGAGAGGAGTTCCATGCCATGATGGAGCTTGCGATCGGGAAGTCGCACCGTGAGTGTGGCCCGGCGCCGCCCTCACCACCTCATCCCTGCATCAAGCAGGACCCTCCACCCCCGGTGCAACCGCGATGTCAAATTCGGACGTCATGTGAAGAAGCGGGTCAAGGAGGAGCCATAGTCGCCACCGCACGGCCAGTTGGTTCAGCCGGCGTCCCTGTCGTGCGGTTTTCCGTGCGGCAAGGAGGTGGCGCCGTCATCGTCGCCCCATCGCTACTTTGAGAAGCAGTGGCGCCCGGTGAAGTAACATGAGGAGAAGGCGCCAAACAACACCATCGCGAACACGTGGGACCGCATCCTCCACTACCTCGGATGTGGTGATCGCCGGTGGCGGCTCGTCCTCCTCGCACACCCACTAGCGGAGCTATAGCAAGGCTCAAAGGGCCATGGCCCGCCCTGGGACGGAGAAAAAACAAGTTCCACATGAAGTTTATCCCACGATAATGCATTGGTTTGCAATTTTTTAGCACGGCTTGCACTATCCGGCCCGCCCAACATTCTTTGGATAGCTCCGCCATTGCGTACGCCTACACATTAACGACATTTGTTAGAGTTGCCTCTGCCCCATAAGACATAAGCTTGGCTATCCAACAGTCCAGGTGCTTCTCAAAATGATCTTCAATACATTTCCACTCATTTTTACGCAATTTACGAAAATGCATTGGAATACCAAGATATTAAAATACAAACTAGCCAAACTCACAATTAAAATGCATTGGAACCGCTCTATGGCAAAGTGGACAACCGAGTGAGTCCGTGGAGAGGTAGGTTCATGTCTTCGGCGGCTAGGTTGATCCTCACCAACTCGAGCCTATCCTCGCTTCCCCTTTTCACGATGGGTATGTTTCTCCTTGTGGATGGAGTACACGCGAAACTCGACACCCTGCGTTCTCGGTTCTTTTGGGAGGGAACCGGTATCAAACGCAAGTATCACTTGGTGAAGTGGGCTGCAGTGTGTAGACCAAAAATATTCGGAGGCCTTGGGGTGACTAACTCCAAACTCATGAATGTTGCCCTCCTCACCAAATGGTGGTGGCGCCTTGCCCAAAATGAGTCGGGACTCTGGGCTGACATCCTTCGGGCTAAGTATTTCCCGGATGGAAACTTGTTCAAGGATAAAACCAAAGGCTCGCCGTTTTGGAATGGGATCCAAGCGGTGAGACCAGCTTTCTCTGTTGGGGCACATTTCACTATCAACAATGGCATGGCTACTAGGTTCTGGCTCGACCGCTGGTGGGGACAATCACCGTTATGGCAATCCCACCCGGACTTATATCAGCTCGCCACAGACACCAACATTTTTGTGGGTGACGTCCTGAGGGTGCACCCACCAGCGATCTCCTTCATGCGACCGCTTAACCCTGTAGAGGCGGCTAGTTGGGCCGCGCTGGTGCATGACCTTAGAGGACGGACTCTCTGCCAGGGCGCTGACGAGGTATCATGGAGCCTTTCTTCTTCTCATAAGTTTATGGTCAAGTCTTTATATAACAAGCTGACCGAGGGCACGGCTCTTGACATGGCTAGAGGGCTATGGAAGGCTGACCTCCCGCTCAAGATTAAAATCTTTATGTGGCAAATGTTTTGCGACCGTCTGCCAACCCCGGATAATGTGTCCAAGAGAAATCGGCCAACAGACGGTTCGTGTGCAGTGTGCGGTTCAGGAGAAAACGCAAACCACGTGTTTTTTGGTTGTGCACTAGCTAGATTTTCTTGGAGTGCCGTTAGGGATACTTTCAAGCAAAACTGGAACCCGCTCTCTAGCGACGATCTTCTTGACTTACTTACGGCGCAAAAGGGCGCATACGCTAGAATCGTGTGGAAATGCGTAGGGGCGCTGCTTTGGTCACTTTGGACGGTCCGGAACAAAATTACGATTGAACAAAAGTTCCCTGCTCACCCAGCTGATATCATCTTCAAATGTCACATTTTCCTACAGACCTGGGCGATGTTGGGGAAGACGCATGACGTGGACCGCATGGAAGGGATCATGGAGCAGATCAAGGCAACTATGGTGAAGGCTCGACAAACCATGCGACGGCGGGACTTTTGCGATGATCTTGCTGCTACTTTTGTTATGCTCCTTGAGCATGTTTGGCTTCAAAATTGTTCTTATTTAGCCTAGATTTTGCCGGGTTGTGTAGCCCGATGTTTTATCTATGGTATGTATGTCTTAAACTCCGTTTGGGTGCTGCTTGGTGGCTTTATTAATTTAAAGCCGGAGACGTCTAGCGTCTATGTTTCAAAAAATAAAAAACTCACAATTAAAAAGTTGTCTGTATTGATCTCCTATTTCAATGCTTTTTCAAAACATAAGAGTTCATGAAAGTGCGTTATATCGACTAGAGGGGGGGTGAATAGGCGATTTTTATGAATTCTTCACTGAGGAATTTGCCAGTGAGGAAATTCCTTATCGAAGAACTACTTGCAGCGGAATAAGTACTCAAAAGTATGCATAGCAGAACACAAGCATTGTCATCATGATGAAATGAAGACAAGCACAGAGTACAGAAAGCGTAAACACATGATAGCACAGGATGAAGACAAACAGACTGAAGAAATTGAACTGAGAAAATTGAGAAAGTCTTCAGTCTAAGTCTTCAAACACAGATATGAACAAGTGCATAACACAGTTATGAGGAAATGAAAGAGTTGAGGAAATAGAACCAGTAAGCTTGGTGAAGACAATGATTTGGTAAACCAGTTCCAACTGCTGTCTCAGTTGTACGTCTGGTTGGAGCGGCTAGGTATTTAAACCTGAGGACACGCAGTCCCGGACACACAGTCCTCACCGTATTCTCCTTAAGCTAAGGTCACACAGACCTCGCCCAATCACTCGTGGTAAGTCTTCAGGTGACTTCCAAACCTTCACAGATTCGGTCACTCGGCGATCCACAATTTCCTCTTGGATGCTCTAGACCATGACGCCTAACCGTCTGGAAGAAGCACAGTCTTCAAAGGTAACAAGCGTCGGATCCACACAAGATCAATCTCTTCAGTGATGCTCAATCACTTTGGTTTTGTGGGTGTTTGGGTTTGGGTTTTCCTCACTTGATGATTTTCGCTCAAAGTCCTCGGAGGATGGGATGCTCTCAAATGACAAGTGTCAGTTTCTCTCGGAGCATCCAACCAGCTAGTGGTTGTAGGGGGCGGCTATTTATAGCCTAGGGAGCAGCCCGACATGATAAGACATAAATGCCCTTCAATGATATGACCGTTAGGTGGGTAGATATTTTGGGATAGCTGGCGCATAGCACAGCAACGGTCGGATATTTGAGTATCAAATTCCTCAGGGCTATCATGTTCCTCACTGTGTAGGCAATCCGCACTGGCGAATTCCTAACTCCTCAGTCAGAACAAATTTCTCAGAGACCAGAAGAACTTCGTCTCTGTCACTGAAGAATATGACTGAACTGTATGAGATTTTCAATGACTTCACTCGAAGGGATTGGTAGGTGTAGGATTTTGAGTTGAGCATCATATGGAAATTTTTCCTTAGTATTTCCTCGACCCCCTTTAACAGTACGGTGTTTTCTATGACTCAAGAAAGAGAAAATGAAACGACGAAAATAAAAGTCTTCACGCTTCATGTTCCTCAAATGAATACTAAGTCTTCAAGGTCACACCAATTTCTTCACTTTCAAAGTCTTCAGAAAGTCTTCAGAAATCCGAAGTCTTCAGTCGAAGAACTTCATTTTTAGGGGTCGACTTTCTCTGTAAATCTCAAACTCCTCATAGACTTATAGACCTGTGTACACTCATAAACACATTAGCCTCTTAACCTATAAGTCTTCAAACACCAAAATCACTAAGGGGCACTAGATGCACTTACAGTTCACTCTTGTGAAAGTCAAATAATTATGAAAGACAAAGGACCGCTTCATGTTTTAGGCCTTTTCAGTGTCGTGTTCACTACGAGAGTCATCCCCACAAACTTATCTCACCATACAAGCATGCACCTCATCATACAACTATGAACGAAATAAGACTCACCTCAACATGGAAAAGATCCACTACAACATTCAACCATGAATACAAAAATGTTTTCCATTCAATTATTCTACTTTTATTTAATATAAATAGATACTGTTACAATTATGCATAGTCATATGTATTTCAAATTTTGGTTCTCATGTTATCAACCCAAATTTTCATGAATCAGTTCCAGCCACAAACGGCCAGGGTAGATAGGCTGCAGAAACATCGGATGTTTCCTTTAGAAAGCCTCAAGTTAGAACAGCTCCAAGACGAGGTGCATTAGGATCGAACATCATACGACGTATTAGAGCGTCTCCGGAGAGAATCCCATCACAAGCCGTAATACACCATGATGTCCTAACTGAAGCCCTAGCTAACTTACTACCAAAAATCTCTCGTGCATCTTGCTTGGCACACGTAGAAACTACCTTCCCCACGCGCGCGCATACGCCCACGGACGCCACAGAAGGCAAGCATATATATACAACATACGTACATGCGCACAGGCGTACGTTTAGAGGTACTTATACCACTACGTATGTACGTACGCGATCCCCGCGCTAACGGTCTTGCTAGAACGCCGTGTCCAGGGACGCCTCGGCGAGCACGTCGAGCGGCGGGAACAGCGAGAAGCCGCCGTGCCGGCCGTGGAACAGACCCAGCTCCTCGCCGGCGAAGTCGAGGAACATCTGGTACTCGGCCGCCGCCGCGTCCATCTCGTTGGACGCCGCCGAGGAGTCGTCCCCCGGCACCACAGCCTCCTCCTCCTTGACGGACACTGGCGCGGCCGCTTTGCGGAAAGAGCTCCCGATATCGGAGTTCCACAGGCGCAGGAAGACGTCGGCGGGCTTCGCGCGTTCGGCCACTGCGGCGCCGGCGGCCGCGGTCGATGAAGAGGACGCGGAGCCGGAGGTGGTGGCCGTCGCCGCGGCGCCGGAGGAGGAGAGGAGCGAGAGGCGCGCCTCGGCCTCCAGGCGCGCGGTCTCCCACTGCGCCATGTGGCGCGCGGCGGGGCAGCCGGCGGTCGGGCCGGGCGGGGGCTCGTCGAGGCCCATCCGGCGGAGCTGCTTCTTGAGGTGCGTGTTCCAGTAGTTCTTGATCTCGTTGTCCGTCCGGCCGGGCAGCTGCGCCGCGATCATGGACCACCTGCGCAGCACAAAGAGAGCAGCAGGACAGGCCCGCCGTCACTTGCAATCATGAAAGATACTCCATCACTCGCACCATCACCCATGATACTACGAGCATATACGACTCTTAACATGTGTACTTCGTTGTAAATAAATTCCAATAGGACTACACGAGTTATGCGTCCGAAATGCTACATCAGGTCGCATCATTGAGCGCGCGTACGGGGCCATGCAAGCACTGTGTGTGTGCACAGACAGAACACAGTGGCACGCTGGGCCGAGCTCATGGCGATAGTGCGCGAGCTACAGTAGGTTGGTTGCATTAGTGCCGAAATGTGCTTAGCTCAAGAGGTAAATTAAGGCTTGGGCTCTTACTTGTTCCCGACGATGCCGTGGAGCTGGACGATGGACTTCTGCTCCTCGGCGGTGAAGGGCCCGCGCTTGATGTCCGGCCGCAGGTAGTTCGTCCACCGTAGCCGGCAGCTCTTGCCGCACCGGTTCAGCTCTGTAGGCAACGCGACCCAGTGCAGCTCACACATCAAAACTATCTCTCATGGAGAATTGGAAACAATGCAAAATTTTGTGTTCCCCACGAAAGCTTGCTCAATCAAACTAGAAACTACTACTCGTCCGCTTCTTTTACAAAACAAATAGTAGCGATTTGTAGGGCAGCACAACCGTGCATGCCAAACCTGTAATCCAAAATCAAAATACACCATTGCTAGGTCCATGACTGGCACAAGAGTAGAACTTAGAAGAAACACCGAGCTAACGAGCAGTAGTAGAAAGTCATGGTTGGACTGATGGATCTGAGGGAGAAGACAGACCTGCGAGTTTGGGGAGCAGGCGCCAGCTGCCATGGCCGTTGGCCTGGATGAAGTCGACGAGCTGTTTGTCCTCCTCCGGCGTCCACGGCCCCTTCTTGAGACCCTTCCTGTCGCAGCACGGCGCCCTCCCCATGGGTAATGATCTCCCTCGCGTTCCTGAGCAGAAGGAGGACTACAAGGAAAACAAACTCAACTGGTACTAGTAGTTGCTGGAGGATCGAGGCGCCAGCGCGCACACGAGGCTAGACCGATGTAGCTGTCGAGGCCTGGGGGATAGAGCGGACGGAGCGATGAATGCGATGTGAAACGAGAGGGGGTATCCCGGAGTGGAAGGGAAAGATTTGGGGGGGCGCGGGGGACGAGGATGGTTTTGTTTGGGGCCGAGGAGGATCCCGGGGGGCGCACTTTAATGCCGGAGATCTCCACCTGCGCTGCCGCAACAAGGAGACCATCCACGGGTCTCTGCTCGCTCTCGACGGAAGCCCAGGAAACGGGGGCACGCAGCGCGCGACAGGGTGACATCCAGCCCAGCTCCGTTCAATCGTTTGCGTGTCGTGGCATGCATTCCCTACGGGGCTCAGCTCACGAAGGACCTGTTTGGTTGTCCACATGAATCGCAACCAAATCCGCGAAGGAAAAAATTAGATTGTTTGGTTGCCGAATTCACTATTTGACATGCATCGCATGATATTTAAAGCATCTCACAGTCAGACCGCTAGGAACCGCCTCGGCCGAAGCAGGGGAGGGTAACACGGCGCGGAGCTCATACGACCACGGAGATAGCGCGAGCTCGCGCGCATCTCCGAAACATCGGCAGGAGGATTTCAGGTTACCTCCCGGCGATTCGGTCGCCCTATATAGTACCCTTCGCCTCAGCGCCAAAACTCCCGCCATCATTCTCCCCCCCTTCGGGCTTTCCCTCCAACGTGAATCGACACCGACGAGCAGATAAGCGGTGCTTCTACTCTGGCCGGCGGTCTACGGCGGCGGCGACTTGTGTCCCCCTCTTCTTCGACATGTTTCGTGTCTCACTCGAGCTGCAGCGATGGCCTCTGCAAGTTCAATCACCTCCCTTCTGTGTACTCGTTCTAGCTAGATCTGATAGCATATGGTAGGGTTTGATGGTCTGGTAGTGTGTGCTATGCTTACTATCCATGTGTGTAATATGATTGTAGGACATGACCACGCAAATGCAAGAGGTTAGTCGGGCCATTGTCCTATCCGAGGGCTAGTTCCCGTCGTCCTATATCGAGGACTCCCAGCCTCCCATCGAGGATTAGATGCCCCCTGATTCAGATGTGTTCCTGGGTGAAGGCATGGATCCTCCTTTTGTGCCTACAACAGTTGTGCTCATTGTGCCAAATGTTGTTGCTATTGCCGCTGCACAACCGGCAGCCGCAAAGGCAAAAAAGGATGGTAGGGGAACAACATGAAGTGACAGTCATTCCTATCCACGTTCGTGCTTCACAAGATGTGTGAGCTCATATCTAATGGGGTTAGGACTGACAAGGGCTTCAAGGAGGTGCACTTGAACACCGTTGCGACGTAGTGTTTCGAGTTCTGTGGCTAGGAGGTGATCTCCACTCAGGTCTACAACCACTTCAAGAAGTGGAGACCTAGATGGATCCAAGTGTCCAATCTTAGAGACCTTAGCAGTGCCTCATGGAGTCAGACCACTTGCTCGATCATTTTGGAGGCAGAGCACTACCAAGGCCGCACCTCGGTTAGCTCACGTCCTCCTTGTTTAAGCATGTTAACAATTGTCTTCTTGCAACTAACAACGATGTGTTTCTTTCCTAGGATCACCCCAAAGATGTGAAGTTCCTCAACACACCCATCTAGAACTACAACCAGATGCGGCACATCTTCTTCTTTGGGCTGGCAAGTGGCAAGCATGCCATGGGCTCCGGTGAGCCGCTCGGTTCGCCCATGCCTGGGTTCCCAGACACCCAGGAGTCAAAGACCATCGTCCTTGATGGTCCAGACAAGTGCTTTGAGCACGTCTCTATGCTTGATAGGAAGAGTAAGAGAGGCGGCTTGATGGAGGACGAGATCAGTGTCTTCACCAACATGACTGAGGTCATCAAGGAAGTGGCAACCGCCCTAAGGGAGAGCAAGTCGATCAACGTCCACCCTGACCTCTACACCGCCGTCATGGACCAAGGTGTCTTTAACTAAGAGGCTCTGATGGCTGCTCTGAGCCACATGCTCGACAACAAGGCCTAGGGTGTTGGGTTTGTTGCCATGGCAAGCGCTCACAGGGTGCTCTGGCTCAGGAGCTGGCTGGGCAAATACTACTACTAGTGCTATCTCTGGTAGTCGTGACCGCGTGCATAATCCTCGATGGCGATGGCGATGATGATGGCGATGCCGACGACGATGACGACATATATTTTGTGTAGCTAGGGCTTGAAAACTATTGATGGTCTATATATTTCGGTGAGGTGGTATACACTAACCCCTCACGATAATGACGAACTTGTGGTGGTAGGAATACACCCTCTTTTGGATGTGGTGGTAGGATGGCACCATAGTAGTGGTAGGATGAACTTGCTATGTTGTATGATCATGCATGCTTTGTTATGTTTCATGTCTAGTGTGCTCCATTGCTTGTTGCTTGAATTGTTGCTCTTCTGCAATGCTAGGACAAGTGGTATTTGGTGTTCCAAGGAAGGGTTCCAGGGGTTTACAATTCATGGGAAGCATGCAATGAACAAGTGTCAGGTTACAAGGACAGCTGTCATAAAAGGTTTAAGAGTAGGCAAGCGGTAGAGAATAGTTACTCCAAGGCCGTGCTCAAGCAAGCATGCAACAGTGTTAAAGTTGGCAAGGTGGATCGACAAACCAGGCTGAAGAACTTCATCATCATCGTCCAGTTCGTGGTGATTGCAGTATTGTTATGTTGGTGTGATCGTGTGTAAGGTGTAGCGGGTAAGCTCATCATGTAGGGTACAAGGTTACCACACCTTGTTGCCTGTGTGCAACCAAACACCGTGTATTTGCATCTGCCCGGCCAATGTAGGACACCAATCACCATTGCAAAATCAATCCCCTAGTGCAGGCAGCCTCGACGCGGGCAACAAAGGGAGGTGCAGATGTTGGTTTTTCCCCGTGATTCCTCAACCAGGCCCGAGTGAGCAACACATGCGATGCTGGCAAATTGAGGGGAGAAACCAAACATGTCCAAAATGATGTGCCATTGCTTGGGTGGGTAAGGGCATCTCCTGCCCGTAAAAAAAGGAAAAAAATAAAGACATCTCCGCTCCTAAACTTGACACGCTATTCCATGGACACAGAGGTGAGGCTAGCTATCCAACTCCGTCCCCTAAACGCCTCATTATGTTTTCTTAAAGCCCGCAACACTCGAAATAATAACATATCAAATATTTGATGAGTGAAAATAGTCAAATGCTACAGTAGTTCAAATGTACTCCTCCATCCTAAATTACTTGTCGCAGAAATGGAATATATTTTTAGTTCTAGATACATCCATTTCTATCCATTTTTGCAACAAGTAATTTGGCTCGATGATACGTCTCCAACGTATCTATAATTTTGATTGTTCCATGCTATTATATTATCCATCTAGGATGTTTTATATGCATTTATATGCTATTTTATGATTTTGGGGACTAACCTATTAACCTAGAGCCCAGTGCCAGTTTCTGTTTTTTCCTTGTTTTTGAGTATCGCAGAAAAGGAATACCAAACGGAGTCCAATTGACGTGCCAATTTTTGATGATTTTTTATGGACCAAAAGAAGCCCCTGGAGTAAAGGAGTTGGGCCAGAAGAGTCCCAGGCCGTCCACGAGGGTGGGGGCGCGCCCTACCCCCCTGGGCGCGTCCCCCTATCTCGTGAACGACTCGGAGACCCCCCTGACGTGAGACCTACGCCAAAAATTCCTATACATACAGAAACCTCCAGAAAATAACCTAGATCGAGAGTTCCGCCGCCGCAAGCCTCTGTAGCCACAAAAAAACAATCGGGACCCTGTTCTGGCGCCCTGCCGGAGAGGGAATCCCTCACCGGTGGCCATCTTCATCATCCCGGCACTCTCCATGACGAGGAGGGAGTAGTTCACCCTCGGGGCTGAGGGTATGTACCAGTAGCTTTTGATCTCTCTCTCTCTCTCTCTCTCTCTCTCTCTCTCTCTCTCGTGTTCTTGATTTGGCACGATCTTGATGTATCGCGAGCTTTTCTATTATAGTTGGATCTTATGATGTTTCTCCCCCTCTACTCTCTTGTAATGGATTGAGTTTTCCCTTTGAAGTTATCTTATTGGATTGAGTCTTTAAGGATTTGAGAACACTTGATGTATGTCTTGCATGTGCTTATCTGTGGTGACATTGGGATATTCACATGATCTACTTGATGTATGTTTTGGTGATCACCTTGCGGGTTTAGTGACCGTGTGAACTTATGGATAGGGGTTGGCACACGTTTTCGTCTTGACTCTCCGGTAGAAACTTTGGGGCACTCTTTGAAGTTCTTTGTGTTGGTTGAATAGATGAATTTGAGATTGTGTGATGCATATCGTATAATCATACCCACGGATACTTGAGGTGACATTGGAGTATCTAAGTGACATTAGGGTTTTGGTTGATATGTGTCTTAAGGTGTTATTCTTGTACGAACTCTAGGATAGATCGAACGGAAAGAATAGCTTCGTGTTACTTTAATATGGACTCTTGAATAGATCGATCAAAAAGGATAACTTTGAGGTGGTTTCGTACCCTACAATAATCTCTTCATTTGTTCTCCGCTATTAGTGACTTTGGAGTGACTCTTTGTTGCATGTTGAGGGATAGTTATATGATCCAGTTATGTTATTATTGTTGAGAGAACTTGCACTAGTGAAAGTATGAACCCTAGGCCTTGTTTCGAAGCATTGCAATACCCTTTACGCTCACTTTTACCACTTGCTACCTTGCTGTTTTTATATTTTTAGATTACAAAAACCTATATCTACCATCCATATTGCACTTGTATCACCATCTCTTCGCCGAACTAGTGCACCTATACAATTTACCATTGTATTGGGTGTGTTGGGGACACAAGAGACTCTTTGTTATTTGGTTGCAGGGTTGTTTGAGAGAGACCATCTTCATCCTACGCCTCCCACGGATTGATAAATCTTAGGTCATCCACTTGAGGGAAATTTGCTACTGTCCTACAAACCTCTGCACTTGGAGGGCCAACAACGTCTACAAGAAGAAGGTTGTGTAGTAGACATCAAGCAATTTCTGGCGCCGTTGCTGGGGAGGTGAGTGCTTGAAGGTATATCTTTAGATCTTGCAATCGAGTCTTTTAGTTTCTTTTTTTATCACTAGTTTAGTCTATAAAAGAAAACTACAAAAAAATGGAATTGAGGGTGCCTCATATGCTTCATCTTTTTAATGTCTTTCGTGAAAATGATGGGAAGGAAAATTTTGCTCAAGTACTAGAAGAAGAATTACATAGAATGCTTGGCATAAAATATGTGAATGATGAGCATGATTGCAATGTTGTTAGTATGAATTCTTTGAATACCCATGATGCTAATGATATGCAAAGCCACAAGCTTGGGGATGCTATGTTTGATGAAGATGATATGTTTAGTCCCCCAAGTTTTGATGAGCAAATTTATTATGATGAAAGCATGCCTCCTATTTATGATGATTATTGTGATTACACGTATGCTATAAAGAATAAAGATAACCATGAAACTTGTCATCATGATTTTAATTTTCAATTGGACTATGCCTCACATGATAGTTATTTTGTTGAGTTTGCTCCCACTACTATTCCGAATGAGAAGAATTTTGCTTATGTGGAGAGTAATAAAATTTCTATGCTTGTAGATCATGAAAGCAATGCTTTATGTGATGGTTATATTGTTTAATTCATTCATGATGCTACTGAAAATTATTATGAGGGAGGAATATATGCTTGTAGGAATTGCAATAATATCAAGTTTCCTCTCTATGTGCTTGAAGTTTTAAAGTTATGCTTGTTTTGCCTTCCTATGCTAGTTGATTATTGCTCCCATAAGTTGTTTGCTCACAAAATCCCTATGCATAGGAAGTGGGTTAGACTTAAATGTGTTAGTAATATGCTTCATGATGCTCTCTTTATGTTTCAATTCTTATCTTTTATGCGAGCATCATTGAAATCATCATGCCTACATACTTTGATTACCCTACATACTTTGATTACCTCTTGTAATCCCCCTCTTGTACTTGTACTGTATCTCTTTTTCTCAATAAATTTTTGATATGCTGTGGGGGTTTCCCCTACAGTTCCCAGTCAAAAAAAATCATCATGCCTAGCTAAAAGGCATTAAAGAAAAGCGCTTGTTGGGAGACAACCCAATATTTACCTATACTGTTTTTGTGTGTTCACATGATTATGCTACTGTAGTAATCATGTTTTATAGCTTTTGTTTCAATAAAGTGCCAAGTAAGACCTTTAGGATAGCTTACGGTGATAGTTGTGTTGATCCTGCTGAAAATCAAAAACTTTTGCGCCCAGTAAATTAGTTTTGATAATTCACAGAAACGTGCTTTTGATCTGATTCTTTTTGCTCTAGATTGTTACACAAATTTCTCAGGCTTTCCTAATTTGGTAGGATTGTTGGAGTTCCGGAAGTATTCGAACAAATCAGATTGCTACAGACTGTTCTGTTTTTGACAGATTCTATTTTCATTGTGTTGTTTGCTTATTTTGATGAATCTATGAGTAGTATCGGACGGTATGAACCATAGAGAAGTTGGAATACAGTAGATATTACACCAATATGAATTTAGAATGAGTTCACAACAGTACCTAAGTGGTGATTTATTTTCTTATACTAACGGAGCTTACGAGTTTTCTATTGAGTTTTGTGTTGTGAAGTTTTCAAGTTTTGGGTAAAGATTCGATGGACTATGGAATAAGGAGTGGCAAGAGCCTAAGCTTGGGGATGCCCAAGGCACCCCAAGGTAATATTCAAGGACAACCAAGAGCCTAAGCTTGGGGATGCCCCGGATGGCATTCCCTCTTTCGTCTTCGTTCATCGGTAACTTTACTTGGAGCTATATTTTTATTCACCACATGATATGTGTTTGTCTTGGAGTGTCATTTTGTTTTATTTTGTTTTGCTTGCTGTTTGAATAATATCCCAAGATCTGAAATTCTTACATGTTAGAAAGTCTTCACATAGTTGCATAATTATTCGACTACTCATTGATCTTCACTTATATCTTTCGGAGTAGTTTGTCATTTGCTCTAGTGCTTCACTTATATCTTTTTAGAGCACGGCGGTGGTTTTATTTTGAAGAAATAGATGAACTCTCATGCTTCACTTATATTATTTTGAGAGTCTTTTAGAACAGCATGGTAATTTGCTTTGGTTATGAAATTAGTCCTAATATGATGGACATTCAAGATGGGTATAATAAAAACTTCCATATAGAGTGCATTGAATACTATGAGAAGTTTGATACTTGATGATTGTTTTTGAGATATGAAGGTGGTGATATTAGAGTCGTGCTAGTTGAGTAATTGTGAAATTGAGAAATACTTGTGTTGAGGTTTGCAAGTCCCGTAGCATGCACGTATGGTAACCATTGTGTGACAAATTTGAAGCATGAGGTGTTCTTTGATTGCTTTCCTTATGAGTGGCGGTCGGGGACGAGCGATGGTCTTTTCCTACCAATCTATCCCCCTAGGAGCATGCGCGTAGTGCTTGGTTTTGATGACTTGTAGATTTTTGCAATAAGTATGTGAGTTCTTTATGACTAAAGTTGAGTCCATGGATTATACGCACTCTCACCCTTCCATCATTGCTAGCCTCTTCGGTACCGCGCATTGCCCTTTCTCACCTCGAGAGTTGGTGCAAACTTCCCCGGTGCATCCAAACCCCGTGATATGATACGCTCTATCACACATAAGCCTCCTTATATCTTCCTCAAAACAGCCACCATACCTACCTATTATGGCATTTCCATAGCCATTCCGAGATATATTGCCATGCAACTTTCCGCCATTCCGTTTATTATGACACGCTTCATCATTGTCATATTGCCTTGCATGGTCATGTAGTTGACATCGTATTTGTGGCAAGGACACCATGCATAATTTTTCATACATGTCACTCTTGATTCATTGCACATCCTGGTACACCGCCGGAGGCACTCATATAGAGTCATATTTTGTTCTAGTATCGAGTTGTAATCCTTGAGTTGTAAATAAATAGAAGTGCGATGATCATCATTATTAGAGCATTGTCCCGTGTGAGGAAAAAAAGAGGAAGGCCAAATAAAAAAAGATAAGCCCCCCCCCCCAAAAGGCCAAAAAAAGAGAAGGCCCAAAAAAATGAGAGAAAAAGAGAGAAGGGGCAATGTTACTATCCTTTTTCCACACTTGTGATTCAAAGTAGCACCATGATCTTCATGATAGAGAGTCTCTTATTTTGTCACTTTCATATACTAGTGGGAATTTTTCATTACAGAACTTGGCTTGTATATTCCAACGATGGGCTTCCTCAAATGCCCTAGGTCTTCGTGAGCAAGCAAGTTGGATGCACTCCCACTTAGTTTCTTTTGTTGAGCTTTCATACATTTATAGCTCTAGTGCATCCGTTGCATGGCGATCCCTACTCCTCACATTGACATCAATTGATGTGGCACGATCTTGATGTACCGCGAGCTTTGCTATTATAGTTGGATCTTATGATGTTTCTCCCCCTCTACTCTCTAGTAATGGATTGAGTTTTCCCTTTGATGTTTTCTTATTGGATTGAGTCTTTAAGGATTTGAGAACACTTGATGTATGTCTTGCATGTGCTTATCTGTGGTGACATTGGGATATTCACGTGATCTACTTCATGTATGTTTTGAAAATCAACTTGCGGGTTCAGTGACCTTGTGAACTTATGCATAGGGGTTGGCACACGTTTTCGTCTTGACTCTCCGGTAGAAACTTAGGGGCACTCTTTGAAGTTCTTTGTGTTGGTTGAATAGATGAATTTGAGATTGTGTGATGCATATCGTATAATCATACCCATAGATACTTGAGGTGACATTGGAGTATTTAGGTGACATTAGGGTTTTGGTTGATATGTGTCTTAAGGTGTTATTCTAGTAAAAACTCTAGGATATATTGAACGGAAAGAATAGCTTCGTGTTATTTTACTACGGACTCTTGAATAGATCGATCAGAAAGGATAACTTTGAGGTGGTTTCGTACCCTACAATAATCTCTTCGTTTGTTCTCCTCTATTAGTGACTTTGGAGTGACTCTTTGTTGCATGTTGTGGGATAGTTATATGATCCAGTTATGTTATTATTGTTGAGAGAACTTGCACTAGTGAAAGTATGAGCCCTAGGCCTTGTTTCAAAGCATTGCAATACCGTTTACGCTCAGTTTTACCACTTGTTACCTTGCTGTTTTTATATTTTCAGATTACAAAAACCTATATCTACCATCCATATTGCACTTGTATCACCATCTCTTCGCCGAACGAGTGCACCTATACAATTTACCATTGTTTTGGGCGTGTTTGGGACACAAGAGACTCTTTGTTATTTGGTTGCAGGGTTGTTTGAGAGAGACCATCTTCATCCTACGCCTCCCACGGATTGATAAAACTTAGGTCATCCACTTGAGGGAAATTTGCTACTGTCCTACAAACATCTGCACTTGGAGGCCCAACAACGTCTACAAGAAGAAGGTTGTGTAGTAGACATCACACGAGGGGAGTAAATATTACAATCTAGCTAAGTATTGAAATAAAATAGTTGAAACATGAATTCAGCTAACCAGAATCCCCTCGCTATACACCAGATCGAAGAACCCCATTGCTAGAACCGAGAACCAGAAACCCCTCTCCAAATCGACCAGATCGAAGAACCCCATCGACAAAACCCAGAACCAGAAACCCCTCTCTAGATTGACAACTCCATCGCCAAAACCCAAAACCAGGAACTCCTCGCTGGATTGAAAAACACATAGCCAGAACACCAGATCAGAAACCCATCCCCAAGCACATAAACTCATGGCATCTTCTTCAACCTGCGCTGCAACCCTGACCACCCATGTCACTAGAAAGCTCACCCGCCTGCCTTACATTCTTTGGCGCGCCCATAATCTTTCCCAAGTTTGTAGCGCTAGATTCTATGGCCTTCTCGATGGGTCTGATCCAGAGCCAGCCAAGCAAGTCGTCATGAAGGAAAGGGAGGGGAAGGACAGCACCATCACCAACCCCGAGAGTGCGATCTAGGTCAGGCAAGACCAACACGTGCTCGGTTACCCTCGAGGTCCTGATCTAGGTAGTATCAATTCCCACTCCTGCTTCTCTATGGAAATATCTTGCAACCATGTTCTCTTCCACCTCCAGATCAAAGATCAACAACCTTCGCATCGCCATCACCAACACCGACCTAGAAGGGGACTCAGACCGCAGCCACCTACTTCGCGCGCATGAGGTCCCTTGCGGATGAACTTGCACGCGTTGGGAATCCTCTCAGTGATGAAGAGATAATCTCCCACATCCTCTCCAACGTTGATCTCGACTACCAACCACTCATCTCCGCCCTCGACGTCTACACCGAGCCGCTCTCCCTTGACCACCTCTATGTGTTGATGTCAAACTTTGATCAATGTGTTGAGCTTTTCCAATCTTCTCACACCTTCAAGTCTTGAGTTAATGTTGCAGCTCGTGGTGACCACAGTTCCTCCAAGGGATACTGATACGTCTCCAACATATCTATAATTTATGAAGTATTCATGATATATTTATATCAATCTTGTATTGTTTTCGTGTACTTTTATATTCATGTTATATTCATATCAATCTTGTATTCCTGTTTTTTGCAAGTTTTTTGCTTCGCAGAAAAACCATACCAAAGGAAGTCCAAACGCGATAAATATTTATGGAGTTTTTATGGCATATATGTGATTTTTGGGAGAAAGAATCAACGCAAGATGGTGCCTAAGGGCCCCACAAGGAAACAGGGCGCACCCTACCCCCTGGGTGTGTCCTGATGTCTTGTGGTCACCTCGTAGGTCGGTTGATGCCCTTCTTTCGTCGCAAGAAAGATAATTTCCAGATAAAAATCAACTCAAAATTTCAGCCCAATCGAAGTTACGAATCTACAGGAATATAAGAAACGGTGAAGGGCTCCAAAAAATAGTAAGACAACAGGGAGATCCAATCTAGGGGAGAGCTCCCTCGCTCCTCGAAGGGCCAAGGAAGAAGTAGGATGGGGCCCCTTCCCCCTCTCCTTCGGTGGCGCCGGGACGCCACCGGGCACATCTCCTCTATCACCATCACCACCAACTTCTACTCCGTTCTCATGGTGATGTCTGAGTAGTTCATCCTCGAGGCTGAGGGTATGTACTAGTAGCTATGTGGTCGATCTCTCTCTCTCTCTCTTTTTCTCTCTCTCTCTCTCTCTCTCTCTCTCGTGTTCTTGATATGGCACGATCTTGATGTATCATTAGCTTTTTTAATATATTTGGATCATATGGTGTTCTTCCCTCTCTATGTTTGTTGTGATGAATTGAGTCTTGCTCTTTGAGGTTTCGTTATGTTGGATTGAATAATGGATTTGAGATAACTTGATGTATGCCCTACATGTGGACACCCGTGGTGACAATGGGGTATTTTGTTGAGTCACTTGATATACGTTTTGTTAACCAACTTGCGGATTCCCGTGGTAACATTGGGGTAATCTAGGCATAGAGGTTGATACGCGTTCTCGACCTACTTTCTCCGATAGAACTTTGGAGTGATTCTTTGTCACACGTTGAGGGATTGTTATATGATTCAATTATCTTAGCACTGTTGATAGATTGCACTAGTGAAAGTATGAACCCTAGGCCTTGTTTCTAAGTATTGAGACACCATTTTTATTCACTTTTACTACTTGTTACCTTAATATTTTAATTGTTCAAATTACAAACACCTATTTCTACCGTCCATATTACACTTGTATCACCATCTCTTCGCCGAACTAGTGCACCTATACAATTGACAACTATATTGGGCATGTTGGGGACAAGAGATTGCTTGCATATGATTGTAGGGTTGTTTGAGAGAGACCAACTTCATCCTACACCTCCCACGGATTGATAAATCTCAGGTCATCCACTTGAGAAAATTTGCTGGTGTCCTACAAAACTCTGCGCTTGGAGGTCCAGCAGAGTCTACAAGAATAAAGTTGCATAGTAGACATCAAGCTATTTCTGGCCCGTTGCCGGGGAGCTGAGTGCTTGAAGTTATATTTTTAGATCTTGCAATTGAATCTTTTTCATTTCTTGTTTTTACTAGTTTGGTTTTACAAAAGAAGATTACAAAAAAATGGAAGTGAAGTTGTTCCAAATTGCTTATCTTTATAAAGTCTTTCTTGAAAATGATGGATCAGAAAATTGTGCCAAAGTGTTAGAAGAAGAATTCGATAAAATGTATGGTATAAAAATCTTTGAATGATAAGCATGATTGCAATGATATTAGTTGGGTTCTTTGGATATCTATGATGCTAATGATATGCAAAGCCATAATCTTGGGGATGCTATGTTTGATGAACATGATCTTTTTAGTGCCCCTACTTTTGATGAGCAAATTTGTTATGATGATTGCATGCTTCCTATTTATGATGATTACAATGATGAAAGTGGGTTTGAAAGAGTATCAACTTTATGCAATAATGATCGCACTATTTTGGAGGGTGTTGAATCTTATTGTAATAATTATGGAAGTGGATTTGGAGATGTCGTGACTATATTTAGTGATGATTCCACTATTTCGGAAGAGGTTTCAATCGATTATGATAACAAAGTTGCTATCTATGATGATTATTGTGATAACATGTATGCTATTAAGATTAATAATAACCATGAAATGTGTCAACGTGATTTTAATCAAGTATCATATGATAGTTATTTCACTGAATTTGCTCCCACTACTATTGATGAGAATAACTTTGCTTATGTGGAGAGTAATAAAAATCCTATGCTTACGGATCATGGAAAGAATGCTTTATGTGATATTCATATTATTGAGTTTTTTTATGATGCTACTGAACATTGTTATGAGGGAGGAACATATGCTTGTAGGTATCTCAATAATATAAAGTTTCCTCTCTATGCGTTATTTTTTTTTGAAGTTACGCTTGTTTTTGTTGGGGCACGTAACATGCAATTTCAAAAAAAAATCCTACGATCACGCAAGATCTATCTAGGAGATGCATAGCAACGAGACGGGGAGAGTGTGTCCACGTACCCTCGTAGACCGAAAGTGGAAGGGTTAGATTAACGCGGTTGATGTAATCGAACGTCTTCACGATCCAACCGATCCAAGTACCGAACGTACGGCACCTCCGTGTTTTGCACACGTTCAGCTTGATGACGTCCCTCGAACTCTTGATCCAATAGAGGGTCGAGGGAGAGTTCCGTTAGCACGACGGTGTGGTGACGGTGATGGTGATGTGATCCGCGCAGGGCTTCGCCTAAGCACTACAACGCTATGACCGGAGGAGTAAACTGCGGAGGGGGGCACCGCACACGGCTAAGAGAACAATTGATGTGCCTTTGGGGTGCCCCCCGCCCCTGTATATAAAGGAGGGGAGGAGTGAAGGAAATATGCCCTAGAGGCAATAATAAAGTTATTATTTTATTTCCTTATATCACGATAAATGTTTATTATTCATGCTAGAATTGTATTAACCGAAAACTTAGTACATGTGTGAATACATAGACAAACAGAGTGTCACTAGTATGCCTCTACTTTGACTAGCTCGTTAATCAAAGATGGTTAAGTTTCCTAGCCATAGATGTCGATGTCAAAACCGGCGGATCTCGGGTAGGGGGTGCCGAACTTGCGTCTAGGATCGATGGTAACAGGAGACGGGGGACACCATGTTTACCCAGGTTCGGGCCCTCTTTGTGGAGGTAATACCCTACTTCTTGATTGATCTTGATGAACATGAGTATTACAAGAGTTGATCTACCACGAGATCGTAATGGCTAAACCCTGGAAGTCTAGCCTATATGACTATGGTAATGTGTCTCTCCTTTCCGGACTAACCCCTCCGGTTTATATAGACACCGGGGGGACCTAAGGTTTACATGGAGTCGGTTACATAAGAAGGAATCTACATAGTCGGTTGCCAAGCTTGCCTTCTGCGCCAAGTAGAGTCCAATCCGGACACGGGTACAGTCTTCGGTCTTCATGTCTTCACAGCCCATCAGTCTGGCCCATGGATAACAGGCCAGACTCCCGAGGACCCCTTAGCACAGGACTCCCTCAGTAGCCCCCGAACCAGTCTTTAATAGCGAGGTGTTCGGCACACAAATTGTCTTCAGCATTGCAAGGCGGGTTCCTCCTTTAATGATCTCCAAGTAATGTATTCGGACATTGCTCCAATGCCGCTCCCTTTGGCTTCTGCGCGTTAAATAACTTCGTCTTCCACGTGACGAACGAAGGTGGAAGGTCAGGGTATTTTTGCAGATAACACCTCGTCCATGCAAGGAAGAGCGCCTATTAAAGAGATTGGATCCTAGATCCATTGGGCACCACGCAGAGAAAATCCCCGGAGATTGTTTAAGAGAAACCATTCCAGATGGCTAGCGTCCCCAGCTCGTCCACCCGTTCCGGCCCAGAGAAAGGCGAGTGGGAGAGGTGTTCAGTGTCCCACAGCCAATTGACGAAGTTGCAAATGCAGGAATTTCTTCCTCCTGCAGATCTAGTCCCTGTTCGAGCGGGGCTAGACTTCTTCAACGGTGAGACTCAGGCAGAGGACTTTCCCAATCCATCCGGGGGAGAGCGGTATGTTTCATCCCCTACCTGCTAAGAGGTGTTAGATTTCCCATCCATCCGTTCCTCCGAGGGCTTCTAGAATACTATGGCCTCCAGCTGCACAACTTCACCCCTGCCTCCATTCTGCACATTGCGGGTTATGTCGCTTTATGCGAATTGTTCCTGGGTATTGAAGCCCATTTTGAGCTGTGGAGGAAATTGTTATGTCTTGTCCCACGCAATCATGAGGGGTCAATATTTGAAGTGGGCGGAGCCGAAGTGTGGCGTATCGCCGATACCGGATATCTGTCCAGCACACCAAGGAAGGCATCTGAAGAGTGGCCTTCCGAATGGTTCTATATTGAGGACGTCGCACTTCCTGTCTCGGTTCAAAAGGGTCTTCCTGAATTCGCGAGCGTTCCGCTGAAGAAACGCCACAGTTGGCGTCCCCGGAGTCTTGAAGAGGATGACAGTGCGGAAGTTCGTCAGCTCCAGAGCAAGATAAAGACGCTCGCTCAGTCCGGACTTACAATAGTCGAAGTTATGGAGATTTCCATAGTGCGAGGGGTTCAGCCGCTTCAATAGAGAGGGCTGCCAATGTGGCACTATAACGGAGAGGATGACGCCTCCCGCTGTGGCCGAAAAGGCCCGGACACCTCCGCCGCTCTGGCCAAGATATTGGCCGAGCTGTTTAAAGGAGAAGAAGAGGAATTTCTTCGCATTAAGCGCAGAGATGGGTATTCTATGTATAATCCTCCCAGTTGGGTAAGCATCAACCCCTATGTTTCACTCATTTCACTTCCGGATCATTTTTGATAAATTTCAAATCCGTCTATTATGACAGCACTGGCGGAAGGTCACCGAAGGACTTTATAGTCCCGCCCCACAGCCGGAGAACCACAACCGGGAGCTTGACCCCAGGTTTGAAGAGGATCCGGACATATTCATGATACTCGCAGAGGGGGTATTTTACCAGGCGAGCTATGACGGCACAGAAGTGGCCATCACCGCCGACTACCCTGGCCTTCTTCCCGCTTCACATGTAAGTGATCCAGAAACACCTTCTCTAAAACGGGGCTTTTATTCCGCCTCACCCGCCGCACTGTATCGTGCTCCACAGGGGAGGCGTTCGGCGATTCCGAAGAGATCGGTTCCCGCACCGGGCGAACCTTCGAAGAGGAAGGCCCGTGAAAACGCAGTCGAGCCTTCATTGAGGAGGTACGGAAAAATATGTTTTTCAGCGGCCGCACCCGACTGTGACTTGTGCGTTTGTTTGGTTACACGAAAAAGGTTCGTCAAACTATATCCGGGGGCCCGGCCGGCCACGCTCCCCACAACCAGGATTTAGATCCAGTCGGGGAGACGGGGGCCGATGTAGGAACAACGCCGGACTGCCCTTCGGCCGAGGGTTCGGACAATATGTTCGTCACCAACTCGGAGGTAGAGAGCGCCATGAATCATCGGCGTTGTAGGGCTGTTTTACGAGACCCCAAGTTCTCGGACGAGGCATTCAATGCCTTTAGCTCGGGCGACGCATACATCCGGGCTGCTCGAGACGGGCTTAGAAAAGCCACGAGGCAATATCTGACAGATGTGCAGGTAAGCTTTCTTTGTCCAAAAAAGGATAACCATATGCCTGTAGCCCCCAAGACCGAAAGCAGTTGGCACAACTGATTTAAGGATTGTTGTACAACCAGGTCCTTGCAGAGAAGAATGGCCTGCTAGCCCAAGAGCTGGAGCAGTGTCGGGAACAGCTAAATGCTGCTACCGCCGAACTGGAAAATTCCAAGAAGGATTCTTCCGGTAACGTTCCCCTCCATCGAGGAACAATAATTTTATATCAACTGTGCTAATACTGTTGCTGGTCGCATAGTAGGATCGTCTGATCAACTTGAAGAGAAGTTGAAGATCGCCTAAGAGGGAGAAAGAGAGGCGAAAAGGCTACACGCCACAGGCGAGCGTGTGCTGACCCGTGTCAGGGACGAGAAAAACAAGCTACAGGATTCCAACACCACATTGGGTGAAGAGTTGAAAGATGTGCGGGCCGAGCTAGCCGACTCCGTGAAGGAGAACAAGAAGCTGCGGGGCGGCATATTCAGTATGCATCTGAAATTATTTTTAAAGTAGTTCGGAGATAAATGTAACTGATATAGTTATGTTTGCAGGCATATTGACGGGCCGTCCTGAAGAGGAGGTATCTGGATCATCAAGTGATCTGCTGCAAAGTCTACCGCAAGTGCACGAGCATGCCCGGTTGGCCCTGCGGAGCGTTGCCAAGGCCTTATGGCCATCCACCTCCCCTCTAGGAAGTATGGAGGAGCTTGTAGAGCTGTTCAAGGGAGCACGGCGGCGTATCCGACTATGGAAGATATCGGCCTGCCGAGAGGGTGCGCGAGAGGCCTGGTCCATGGTGAAAACGCGATATACCAAGCTGAATCCGAATCACATGGCCTGGGTTGGACCGCTAGGGTCAAATGGGGAAGAAATTCCCGTTAGTTTAGTATATGACCAAGTAGAGGTGGCCGCCAAGTATTCGCAACAGGATTGTAAGTTAGACTGCCTGTTGGATGGTGTAGAGGAGGAAGTGTTCGAGTCCAATTGACTATGTACTTTCCTTATCTAGCTGAATTGTATATCATTTGTCATGGCAGACCTTTTCGCTTCAACCTTCGGAATGGAAGGTGCGGAGTGTTTCCGAATACCGTCACGGCCGAATAGGCCGGGGTATGCATGGAAAACTAGGCGTAGGGGTCATAGTTGCTTGAACAGACAAGTTGTATCTGGCTAGCTATGTTATATTACATTGAGATTGTAAGAAACATCTTCCAGAGAGAATAGTTCCGTTAAGGGTTCCTTTCCCTGGGTGTGCATGCGTTGAATGTACATGTCTAAATTGTGATGAGAAAATCACAGTGTATATAACTTCTGGGGGTACGAGTGGAATAAATGAAAAGACGTCTTTAATTCACCGACCGAATATTCCCTTAAGAACGCTAGCTTTCGGCTTCACCCAGTCTGAGGTACACATCCGGATGACCCGGCAGTAACAATCGCAGAGGTGCTCCCTTTATGCCCTAGCCGAACTAACGGGAACGTAGGGCATAAGCACAGGAGCCAGGCAACCCAGCTTGGCCAAAACTTAAGTCATATCGATGCATGTAATGGTGAAGAAAAGGTACATATGGAAGAACTCATATGTGAAGAGCTTGATGCTCGAGGAATAATAATAAAAAGCTTCTGTCCAAGAAGCCCCCAGGTATAATGGACATACATATTTAAAGATGTATGCGTCAAAGGTGTGCGGTCGAGACGTACCAAAGCTTTAAAGCGAAAAAGAAGGAAGTAGTTGGAAAAGACAGATAAAAATAATGGAAACTACAGGGGAGGAGGAGACGAACAATGGGTTTGGCGCTAGGCATAGAATCTTCGGAGTCTGGCCGCGTTCCAGGGGTTCGGCTCGAGGCAATTGTCTGATGCATCGCGAAGACGGTACGCTCCTCCGGTGAGAACTTCGTCAATTATGAAGGGACCCTCCCATTTGGGCTTGAGTTTGTCCTTTTTCTTCTCCGGCAGACGTAGAACGAGTTCGCCAACCTTGTAAGTCTTGGCCCGTACTTCTCTACTTTGATATCTTTGAGCCTGCTGTTGGTAAAATGCTGAACGGGCTTTTGCGACGTCGCGCTCCTCCTCCAGGGCATCAAGGCTGTCCTGCCGATCTAGCTCGGCTTCTCTCTCTTCGTACATGCGCACTCGGGGTGAGTCATGAATAATATCGCAGGGCAAAACAGCCTTTGCGCCATACACCATAAAGAAAGGTGTGTATCCGGTAGTACGGTTGGGCGTGGTCCGCAGCCCCCAGAGTACGGAGTCGAGCTCCTCAACCCACTGCTTGTCTGATTCTTTCAAAGACCGCACTAGTCTGGGCTTGATGCCGCTCATAATAAGACCATTGGCTCGTTCAACCTGACCGTTGGTTTGCGGGTGGTAGACGGAGGCGTAATCGAGTTTAATGCCAAGATTAGTACACCAGGTTTTTACCTCGCCGGCGGTGAAATTAGAGCCGTTGTCGGTGATGATGCTGTGTGGGACACCATAACGATGCACAACACCGGATATGAATTCTATCACCGGGCCGGACTCAGCCATTTTGACTGGTTTAGCCTCTATCCACTGAGTGAATTTGTCCACCATGACCAGCAAATATTTTTTCTTATGGCTTCCCCCTTTAAGAGGTCCGACCATATCCAGTCCCCAGACCGCGAAAGGCCAAGTAATGGGGATAGTTTGCAAAGCAGTTGGGGGCATGTGGCTTTGGTTGGCGAAGAGTTGGCATCCGATGCAGTGTTGGACGAGGTCCTGCGCGTCTGCTCGGGCTGTCGGCCAATAAAACCCAGTGCGGAAGGCCTTGCTAACAAGGGCCTGAGCTGCGGCATGGTGTCCGCCAAGACCAGCGTGAATTTCCGCTAAAAGCTGCCGCCCCTCTTCCTCGGAGATACATCTTTGAAGTACTCCGGTAGTACTTTTCTTGTAGAGCTCTCCGTCGTGAACCTTGTAAGCCTTTGAACGCCGGACAATGCGGCGAGCCTCGTTCTGGTCTTTAGGAAGCTCCTTCCTATTAATGTAGGCCAAGAAGGGTTCGGTCCATGGGGCAATAACTGCCATAATGAGATGGGCCGACGTTGTTATTTCGGTGGCTGAGCCCCCGGTACTCTCTGTATGTTCGGGATTTGAGGTTGTGTTCGGATCTGGACTGTTTTTGCCGCCCTTCCCTTGCCATACCACGGATGGCTTGAAAAGCCTTTCCAGGAAAATGTTGGGTGGGACAGGGTCGCGCTTGGCGCCAATGCAAGCAAGGACGTCTGCCGCTTGATTGCTTTCCCTCGCGACATGATGAAATTCGAGCCCTTCGAACCGAGCCAATATTTTAAGACGACATTACGATAAGCTGCCATCTTTGGATCCTTGGTGTCAAAATCTCCGTTTATTTGAGATATTGCGAGGTTTGAATCCCCGTGCACCTCTAGCCGTTGGATGCCCATGGTTACGGCCATCCGAAGACCATGCAGTAGGGCCTCGTATTCGGCTGCGTTGTTAGAGTCTGTGTATAATATCTAGAGTACATACTGGACGACGTCTCCAGTGGGGGATGTTAATATGACTCCCGCTCCCAGTACTGCCAACATTTTGGAGCCGTCAAAATACATAACCCAATTGGAATATGCGTCGTACTCTTTAGGGAGTTCGGCCTCTGTCCATTCGGCGATGAAGTCGGCCAGTACTTGGGATTCGATGGCTCGTCGTGGCTTGTATGTTATGTCGAATGGAAGTAGCTCTATGGCCCATTTGGCGATCCGTCCCGTGGCATCGCGGTCTTTTATTATGTCATTGAGTGGGACCTCAGAAGCCACCGTGATGGAACACTCCTGGAAGTAGTGTTGTAGCTTGCGGGATGCCATGAAGACCGCGTATGCTATCTTTTGGTAGTGGGGGTATCGGGATTTGCACGGTGTGAGGACAGTTGATACGTAGTATACTGGTTTTTGGAGCGGAAATTTGTGTCCGTCCTGTTCTTGTTCGACGACGAGCACGACGCTCACCACCTGATGTGTTGCCGATATGTATAACAACATGGGCTCGCAAGTGTTTGGTGCGGCCAGGACTGGGTTGCTCGCTAGGAGGGCTTTTATTTCCTCCAGTCCGGCAGTCGCCGCATCTATCCATTCGAAGTTATCACTGCGCCGTAAGAGGCGATAGAGTGGTAGTGCCTTTTCTCCTAATCTGGAGATGAAGCGGCTTAGTGCTGCCATGCATCCCGCTAGTTTTTGGATCTGTTTGAGGTCTGTTGGTGTAGCCAACTATGACAGAGCTCGTATTTTAGCCGGATTTGCTTCGATTCCTCTATTGGAAACGATGAAGCCCAGCAGTTTGCCAGCAGGGACGCCGAAGACACACTTTTTCGGGTTGAGCTTAATGTCATATGCCCGGAGGTTGTCAAACGTAAGACGTAAGTTGTCTATTAGTGTTTCGACATGCCTAGTTTTGATGACGACGTCATCGACGTAAGCTTCTACCGTTTTGCCGATCTGTTTCTCCAGGCATGTTTGAATCATGCGTTGGTATGTGGCGCTGACGTTCTTGAGCCCGAAAGGCATGGTGTTGAAGCAAAATGGCCCATATGGGGTGATAAATGCTGTTGCGGCTTGATCGGACTCCTTCATTTTGATTTGATGGTATCCGGAATATGCATCGAGGAAACACAGTGAGTCGTGTCCTGCAGTGGCGTCAATGATTTGATCAATGCGAGGGAGGGGAAGGGATCCTTAGGGCAAGCCTTGTTGAGGTCTTTTGAAATTGACACACAGGCGCCAGGATTTGTCCTTCTTTGGTACCATCACCAGGTTTGCCAGCCAGCCCGGATGTTTGATTTCTCTAATGAATCCGGCCTCGATGAGTTTGGCCAGCTCCTCCCCCATGGCTTGTCGCTTGGGTTCGGAAAAGCGCCGCAGCGCTTGCTTAACCGGTTTAAATCCTTTTAATATATTGAGGCTGTGTTCGGCCAGCTCGCGTGGGATTCCTGGAATGTCTGAAGGGTGCCAGGCGAATATGTCCCAGTTTTCGCACAGGAATTCTCGTAGTGCGGCGTCAACTGTTGGGTTCAGTTGACCTCCGATAGATGTTGTCTTCTTGGGGTCCGTTGGGTGGACCTGGAATTTGACTATTTCGTCTACTGGTTTGAAGGAGGTGGATTTGGGGCGTTTGTCGAGAATCACGTCGTCCCTGTCCACAGTGGAGTGTAGTGCGGTTAACTCTTCGGCCGCGAGGGCTTCGGATAGCGCCTCCAGGGCTAGGGATGCGGTTTTGTTTTCGGCGCGGAGTGCTATGTCCGGATGACTGACGAGAGTGATTATACCGTTTGGTCCAGGCATTTTGAGCTTCATATACCTGTAATGGGGTATGGTCTGGAAGCGTGAAAAAGCATCCCGCCCCAACAGGGCGTGATATCCGCTGCTGAAAGGGGCCACTTGGAAAGTTATTTCTTCGGACCGATAGTTCTCCGGCGTGCCGAATACTACGTCAAGTGTGATTTTGCCCGCGCACCATGCCTCCCGACTGGGAATAATTCCTCGGAAGGTTGTGTTACTTTGCTTGATGCGGCTCCTGTCTGTTTCCATTTTATGGAGTGTGTCCTCATAAATGAGGTTTAGTCCTCTGCCGCCATCCATGAGGACCTTGGTGAGTCGAAACCCGTCCACGATGGGACTGAGGACTAAAGCAGCTGGCGCTCGGACTGTTCTGTACTTTGGTTCGTCACCGGCGTTGAATGTCTTGTTGTTTGAAGCAAGTTGGCAGACTTCGGCGAGCTCACGAAGTGCCCTTTTGCGCTTGTTGTTTGAAGCGAATGTCTCAAAGACCGTCAATACTCTTGAGTTATCATCTTCTGGGGGATGCCGTTCTGGGTCGTCCTTGATAAGGATGTCCTCGCCGCACTTGGCTACCTGTCATAGTATCCAGCATGCTCTAAGGCTGTGGGTTGCCACGGTATCTGGTGTTGTATGTATTTTGCATGGGCCATCGAGCCACCCCTCCAGAACGGTGCCGTGCCGCATAGCGGTTTTGTGTTTCTTGACTGTTGGACTGGGCGTGCCACGAGGGTGCGCCCTTTTCGCCTGTAGGGGGAGTTGAGTTGGGACTGACGGTTCCCAGCGAGCTGCCTGAGTTTTCCAGGCGCTCTCCATCGCGCGGTACTTTTGTACTATGGTTGCTAAGTCAGCGAATTTCAGTATGCGGCGGCGATTGATGGCGTTGAGGATTCCTTCGTCCGCGCAATTGTTGCAGAACGCTGATATTGCGTCCTCGTCACGGCAATCTTTTACCTTGTCCTTGACAAGGAGGAATCTGGCCCAGAAGTGGTGGACCGTTTCCTGAGATTGTTGTTTTATGCTCAAGAGAGCGTCTATGTCCGGGTGGGTGGGTGG
The DNA here is from genome assembly GCF_018294505.1 of Triticum aestivum. Classification (NCBI taxonomy): domain Eukaryota; kingdom Viridiplantae; phylum Streptophyta; class Magnoliopsida; order Poales; family Poaceae; genus Triticum; species Triticum aestivum. The sequence goes on along the minus strand of NC_057811.1, from coordinate 331,318,963 downwards.
AATTAAATCCGAACCCCGACCTGACCGGTTATCCGAAGTCTGATGACCTTCCGGGCTTAACAGTCCGGGCTCCAGAATATCTTTTGATTTTTTAGGACCGCCGTCCGATGCTATGTTCGGAGAGCTGGTCGCATCCTTTCGCGGGTGAGTATCCGACTCTTCCTGAGCGGTGATCCGAACATAGTCCGTCTTTGATATAGAAGAAGACCATTGTCCTGTTCCACGACTACCGCAATCTGGTGGGTGACCGGTGGGGCCTTGATTTCTCCTTGATCGGTTTTAGGCCCGATCCGATCGTAGTCTGTGGCGATTCCCAAAGCGGCGATGCGATTTAGTAGTTCGTTCAAAGACGAAAACTCTGCCGGATCCATCTGCTTGGAGTGCTCAGAGTTGATGCGAAGGGGGTTTTCGATGGCCCGAGAGGTCATCGTCGGCTCAACGGCCGAACGGGCGATCATAGTAAAGCCGCCCAGCCGGAGGGTTTGGCCTGGGGCCAGAGCTCCCCCGGAGGTGATGTTGTCTTTAAGGACGAGGCGAGCCATCGAGCCTTTCATCGACGGCACAGTGGAACTCTCAATGAAAGCACCAATGTCGGTGTCAAAACCGACGGATCTCGGGTAGGGGGTCCCGAACTGTGCGTCTAGGATCGATGGTACCACGAGACGGGGGACACGATGTTTACCCAGGTTCGGGCCCTCTCTGTGGAGGTAATACCCTACTTCCTGCTTGATTGATCTTGATGAATATGAGTATTACAAGAGTTGATCTACCACGAGATCGTACTGGCTAAGCCCTAGAAGTCTAGCCTATATGACTATGGTAATGTGTCTCTCCATTCCGGACTAACCCCTCCGGTTTATATAGACACCGGAGGGACCTAAGGTTTACATGGAGTCGGTTACATAAGAAGGAATCTACATAGTCGGTTGCCAAGCTTGCCTTCTACGCCAAGTAGAGTCCAATCCGGACACGGGTACAGTCTTCGGTCTTCATGTCTTCATAGCCCATCAGTCCGGCCCATGGATAACAGGCCGGACACCCGAGGACCCCTTAGCCCAGGACTCCCTCAATAGACATGTGTTGTCATTTGATGAACGGGATCACATCATTAGAGAATGATGTGATTGACTTGACCCATCCGTTAGCTTAGCACTATGATCATTCAGTTTATTGCTATTGCTTTGTTTATGACTTATACATGTTCCTATGACTATGAGATTATGGAACTCCCGAATACCGGAGGAACACTTTGTGTGCTATCAAACATCACAACGTAATTGGGTGACTATAAAGATGCTCTACAGGTGTCTCCGATGGTGTTTGTTGGGTTGGCATAGATCGAGATTAGGATTTGTCACTGTGTGTTTCGAAGAGATATCTTTGGGCCCTCTCGGTAATGCACATCACTATAAGCCTTGCAAGCAATGTGACTAATGAGTTAGTTGCGGGATGATGCATTACGAAACGAGTAAAGAGACTTGCCGGTAACGAGATTGAACTAGGTATTGAGATACCGACGATCGAATCTCGGGCAAGTAACATACCGATGACAAAGGGAACAACGTATGTTGTTATGCGGTTTGACCGATAAAGATCTTCGTAGAATATGTAGGAACCAATATGAGCATCTAGGTTCCGCTATTGGTTATTGACCGGAAGTGAGTCTCGGTCATGTCTACATAGTTCTCGAACCCATAGGGTCCGCACGCTTAACGTTCGATGATGATCGGTATTATGAGTTTATGTGTTTTGATGTACCGAAGCTTGTTCGGAGTTGCGGATGTGATAACGGACATGACGAGGAGTCTCGAAATGGTCGAGACATAAAGATCGATATATTGGAAGGCTATGTTTGGACACTAGAAAGGTTTCAGATGAGTTCGGGCATTTTCCGGAGTACCGGGAGGTTATCGGAACCCCCCGGGGAGTTAATGGGCCTTAATGGGCCAGGGTGGAAGAGAGGAGGAGGCGGCCAAGGTGGGGGCACCCCCAAGCCCAATCCGAATTGGGAGGGGGGCCGGCCCCCCTTTCCTTCTCTCCCTCTCCTCTTCCTTCTTCTCCTACTCCAACTAGGGAAGGGGGGAAACGTACTCCTACTCGGAGTAGGACTCCCCCCCATGGGCGCGCCATAGAGAGGGCCGGCCCTTCCCTCCTCCACTACTTTATATACGGGGGAGGGGGCACCCCATAGACACACAAGTCGATTGTTTAGCCGTGTGCGGTGCCCCCCTCCACAGATTTCCACCTCGGTCATATCGTTGTATTGCTTAGGCGAAGCCCTGCGTCGGTAACTTCATCAACACCGTTATCATGCCGTCGTGCTGACGAATCTCTCCCTCGACCTCAGCTGGATCTAGAGTTCATGGTACGTCACCGAGCTGAAGGTGTGCAGATCGCGGAGGTGCCGTACGTTCGGTGCTAGGATCGGTCGGATTGTGAAGACGTACGACTACATCAACCGCATTGTCATAACGCTTCCGCTTTCGGTCTACGAGGGTACGTAGACAACACCCTTCCCTCTCGTTTCTATGCATCACCTAGATAGATCTTGCGTGATCGTAGGATTTTTTTTGAAATACTATGTTCTGCAACAGTGGCATCCGAGCCAGGTCTATGTGTAGATGTTATATGCACGAGTAGAACACAAAGAGTTGTGGGCGATAATAGTCATACTGCTTACCAGCATGTCATACTTTGATTCGACGGTATTGTTGGATGAAGCGGCCCAGACCGACATTACATGACCGTGTTCATGAGACTGGTTCTACCGCCGTGCTTCGCACACAGGTGGCTAGTGGGTGTCTGTTTCTCCAACTTTAGTTGAATCGAGTGTGACTACGCCCGGTCCTTGTTGAAGGTTAAAACAGCACACTTGACAAAAATCGTTGTGGTTTTGATGCGTAGGCAAGAACGGTACTTGCTTGAAGCCCGTAGTAGCCACGTAAAACTTGCAACAACAAAGTAGAGGATGTCTAACTTGTTTTTGCAGGGCATGTTGTGATGTTATATGGTCAAGAGGTGATGAGATATAAATTGTTGTATGATATGATCATGTTTTGTCGACAACTGGCAGGAACCTTACGGTTGTCTCTTTATTGCATAAGATGCAAGCGCCATATAATTGCTTTACTTTATCGCTATGTGATAGCAATAGTTGCAAAAGCAATAGTTGGCGAGACGACCATGTGACGACACGTTGATAAATATCAAGATGATGGAAATCATGGTGTCATGCCGGTGACGATAGAGATCATGACGGTACTTTGGATATGGAAATCAAAGGCACAAGATGATGATGGCCATATCATGTCACATATGTTGATTGCATGTGATGTTTATCCTTTATGCATCTTATTTTGCTTAGTTCGACGGCAGCATTATAAGATGATCTCTCACTAAATTTCAAGGTATAAGTGTTCTCCCTGAGTATGCACCGTTGCGACAGTTCGTCGTGTCGAGACACCACGTGATGATCAGTGTGATAAGCTCTACGTTCACATACAATGGGTGCAAGCCAGTTTTGCACACGTGGAATACTCGGGTTAAACTTGACGAGCCTAGCATATGCAGATATGGCCTCGGAACACTGGAGACCAAAAGGTCGAGCGTGAATCATATAGTAGATATGATCAACATAGTGATGTTAACCATTGAAAACTACTCCATCTCACGTGATGATCAGACATGGTTTAGTTGATTTGGATCACGTGATCATTTAGATGACTAGAGGGATGTCTATCTAAGTGGGAGTTCTTAAGTAATATGATTAATTGAACTTTAATTTATCATGAACTTAGTCCTGATAGTATTTGCATAACTATGTTGTGGATCAATAGCTCACGATGTAGCTCCCCGTTTATTTTTGATATGTTCCTAGAGAAAAATAAGTTGAAAGATGATAGTAGCAATGATGCAGACTTGGTCCGTGATCTGAGGATTATCCTCATTGCTGCACAGAAGAATTATGTCCTTGATGCACCGCTAGGTGACAGAACTATTGCAGGAGCAGATGTAGATGTTATGAACGTTTGACAAGCTCGGTATGATGACTACTTGATAGTTTAGTGCACCATGCTTTACGGCTTAGAATCGGGACTTCAAAAATGTTTTGAATGCCAAAGGAGCATATATGATGTTCCAAGAGTTGAAATTGGTATCTCATACTCATGCCCGTGTCAAGAGGTATGAGACCTCTGACAGTACTTTGCCTACAAGATGGAGGAGAATAGCTCAATGAGTGAGCATGCGCTCAGAATGTCTGGGTACTACAATCACTTGAATCAAGTGGGAGTTTATCTTCCCGATAAGATAGTGATTGATAGAGTTCTCTAGTCACTATCACCAAGTTACTAGAACTTCGTGATGAACTATAATATGCAAGGGATAACGGAAACGATTCCCAAGCTCTTTGCGATGCTGAAATCGGCGAAGGTAGAAATTAACAAAAAGCATCAAGTGTTGATGGTTGACAAGACCACTAGTTTCAAGTAAAAGGGCAAGGGAAAGAAAGGGAACTTCAAGAAGAATGGCAAGTAAGTTGCCACTCCCATGAAGAAGCCCAAAGCTAGACCCAAGCCTGAAACTGAGTGCTTCTACTGCAAAGGAAATGGTCACTGGAAGTGGAACTGCCCTAGATACTTGGCGGATAAGAAGGATGGCATAGTGAACAAAGGTATATTGGATATAGATGTTATTGATGTGTACTTTACTAGTGTTTATAGCAACCCCTCGGTATTTGATACCGGTTCAGTTGCTAAGAGTAGTAACTCGAAAAGGGAGTTGCAAAATAAACAGAGACTAGTTAAGGGCGAGGTGATGATGTGTGTCGGGAGTGATTCCAAGGTTGATAAGATCACCATCGCACACTCCCTTTACCTTCAGGATTAGTGTTGAACCTAAAATAAATGTTATTTGGTGTTTGCGTTGAGCATAATATGATTGGATCATGTTTATAGCAATACGGTTATTCATTTAAGTCAAAGAATAATTGTTATTCTGTTTACATGAATAAAACCTTCTGTGTTCATACACCCAGGTGAATGGTTTATTGAATCTCGATCGTAGTGATACACATATTCATAATATTGATGCCAAAAGATGCAAAGTTGATAATGATAGTGCAACATATTTGTGGCACTGCCGTTTAGATCATATTGGTGTAAAGCGCATGAAGAAACTCCATGATGATGGGCTTTTGCAATCACCTAATTATGAATCATGCTTGCGAACCATGCCTCATGGGCAAGATGACTAAGACTCCGTTCTCCGAAACAATCGAGCGAGCAACTGACTTATTGGAAATAATACATACTGATGTATGCGGTCTGATGAGTGTTGAGGCTCGCGGTGGGTATCATTATTTTCTGACCTTCACATAAGTCTGAAACATTTGAAAAGTTCAAAGGATTTCAGAGTGAAGTGGAAAAACATCGTAACAAGAAAATAAAGTTTCTATGATTTGATCGCGGAGACGAATATTTGAGTTGCGAGTTTGGTCTTCAATTAAAACAATGTGGAATAGTTTCACAAACTCATGCCACCTGGAACACCACAACATAATGGTGTGTACAAACGGTGTAACCGTAATTTATTAGATATGGTGCGATCTATGATGTCTCTTACCGATTTACCACTATCGTTTTGGGGTTATGCATTAGAGATAGCTGCATTCACGTTAAATAGGGGACCATCTAAATCCGTTGAGACAACACCGTATGAACTATGGTTTGGCAAGAAACCTAAGCTGTCGTTTCTTAAAAGTTTGGGGTTACGATGCGTACGTGAAAAAATTTCAAACCGATAAGCTCGAACCTAAATCGGAGAAGTGCGTCTTCGTAGGATACCCAAAAGAAAATGTTGGGTACACCTTCTATCACAAATCCGAAGGCAAGATCTTTGTTGCTAAGAATGGACTCTTTCTAGAGAAGAAGTTTCTCTCGAAAGAAGTGAGTGGGAGGAAATTAGAACTTGATGAGGTAATTGTACCTTCTCCCGAATTGGAAAGTAGTTCATCACAGAAATCAGTCCAGTGATGCCATACCAATTGTGAGGAAGTTAATGATAATGATCATGAAACTTCACATCAATTTACTATCGGACCTCGTAGGTCAACCAGAGTATGTTCCGCACCAGAGTGGTACGGTAATCCGGTTCTAGAAGTCATGTTACTAAGACCATGACGAACCTACGAACTATGAGGAAGCGATGATGAGCCCAGATTCCGCGGAATGTCTTGAGGCCATGAAATCTGAGATGGGAACCATGTATGAGAACAAAGTATGGACTTTGGTGGACTTGCCCGATGATCGGCGAGCCATAGAGAATAAATGGATCTTCAAGAGGAAGATAGAGGCTGATGGTAGTGTTACTGTCTACAAAGCTCGAATTGTCGCAAAAGGTCTTCGACAAGTTCAAGGTGTTGAATACGATGAGATCTTATCACTCGTATCGATGCTTAAGTCTGTCCAAATCATCTAGCAATTGCCGCATTTTATGAAATCTGGCAAATGGATGTCAAACTGCATTCCTTAATGGATTTATTAAAGAAGAGTTGTATATGATGCAACCAGATGGTTTTGTGAATCCTAAAGATGCTAACAAAGTGTGCAAGCTCCAGCGATCCATCTATGGACTGGTGCAAGCATCTCGGAGTTGGAATATATGCTTTGATGAGTTGATCAAAGCATATAGTTTTATACAAAATTTTGAAAAGCATGTATTTACAACAAAGTGAGTGGGAGCACTACAACCTTCCAGATAATTATATGTGAATGACATATTGTTGATCGACAATGATGTAGAATTTCCTGGAAAGCATAAAGGAGTGTTTGAAAGGAGTTTTTCCAAAGAAAGACCTCGGTGAAGCTGCTTTCATATTGAGCATCAAGATCTGTAGATAGATCAAGACGCTTGATAAGTTTTTTCAATGAGTACATACCTTGACAAGATTTTGAAGTAGTTCAAAATGGAACAGTCAAAGAAGGAGTTCTTGCCTGTATTGCAAGGTGTAAAGTTGAGTAAGACTCAAAACGCGACCACGGCAGAAAATAGAAAGAGAATGAAAGTCATTCCCTATGCCTCAGCCATAGGTTCTATGAAGTATGCTATGTTGTGTACCAAACTTATCGTGTACCTTGCCATGAATTTGACAAGGGGGTACGATATTGATCCAGGAGTGGATCACTAGACATTGGTCAAAATTATCCTTAGAGGACTAAGGAAATATTTCTCGGTTATGGAGGTGACAAAGAGTTCATCGAAAAGAGTTACGTCGATGCAAGCTTTTACACCGATCCAGATGACTCTGCGTCTCAAACTGGATACGTATTGAAAGTGGGAGCAATTAGCTATAGTAGCTCCGTACAGAGTATTGTACATAGAAATTTGCAAAATACATACGGCTCAGAATGTGGCAGATCCGTTGACTAAATTTATCTCACAAGAAAACATGATCACACCTTAGTGCTCTTGGGTGTTAATCACATAGCAATGTGAACCAGATTATTGACTCTAGTAAACCTTTTGAGTGTTGGTCACATGGCGATGTGAACTATGGGTGTTAACCACATGGTGATGTGAACTATTGGTCTTAAATCTGTTGGAGATATGCCCTAGAGGCAATCATGTGATGATGATATTTCCATATGTATTCATGAGTCCTTTGTATTGTCCTTGAACATCATCAATGATATGTATCAATAAGTATGTGACTTGTTTGTGGAACTATGTATTGTATGATGATTGTTTTAATGGTCCCTAGTTGATAAGGTTATGCGGACACATATCCTTGACTAGTATACGACTCGGTTGATGACTATGTTTCACAAGTCATGTGCATGGAGATGCTAAACCGATAGTATGGGCTCGGGGATGGAGATCACCGAGCCGGACAGACCCACTTTGAGACGCAGCGAGATATAGTCATCTGTTAGTCTCAAGGGCAATGTATATGCCATGTCCTAGACCTGAGGTCCACGCATGTTCTCGGGATGAGGATCGACTCACTTAGGGTCTATCAAACGCTACTCCGTAACTGGGTAGTTATAAAGGTAGCTTTCAGGTGAGTCGTGAGACATGCCGCGAGACATGGTTGACCAAGATGGAATTTGCCCCTCCTATTTGGAGAGATATTCTCTGGGCCCTCTCGAGTGATCAGATTCGGAAAGCATGGCCATGCGACTTGGGTTAAGTGTTAACCCAGTTCGGGAATCTGTATCATGGTTTCGAGAAGAGAGGTCGAGCTAACACAAGGGTGACAAGTACTCGCCTTGAGCTCGACAACAAATATCGTAAGGCAAAAGGAATGTTGCATATGCCACATTGTTGAGGTTCGTCAAACGACTTTACGCCCACATGGGAGTTGGCACGTTCTGCTAGGGCCGCTACCAACTATCGACTCTGGTCGTGTCCATGTGTACGTGAACCTATAGGGTCGCACACTTAAGGGGCTGCAGCCCATTCGGATTGGATCTGAGTGGAAAATGGATGTGGACTCCTAGTGGGCTCAAGTGTTGAGCCCACCTCGGAGGTCTATATAAAGGGGAGTGGGCACACCACTTAGGGTTGATCGGATTGAACCCTGGTTAGCCACCGCCACTCCCCACGCCCATGCCGCGCGACCGGACCTAGCAGTCCGCCGCTCGACGCTGCTCCCCGTACGTGTGGATACCTTGGAGGCATCGCATATGCGGTGCTTGGACGAACCGTTCGAGAGAACCGCGAGGTGCCGTTTGCGGGAGATCACCATTCACGGGTCTTCGCTATTCGCGGGAGATCGGCAACGCGAGGAGGAGACGGCCCGGGAGATCGGCTACACGCATCACCAACTCTACTTCCGCTGCGGTGACTGCGCGTCTAGTGGTAAACCCGATCCCGTGATCTATTTCCAGCAGCATGATCTTGGGTGCGCGGTAGAAAATTTTATTTGGCGCTAGCGTAGCATACCGCGTGTTCCAACAGTGGTATCAGAGCCTCCGCTGTGTGGTAATAGATTCGATGATATGCATATGAGATATGTAGATCGGTTCAGGTGCGGGTCGATGAGATCGGTCGCGCATGTCAGTGTTGAAGGTTGGTTTCGTGATCTTGTTTCCGTGATCGTGATGCAGAGGTCGTGACACGACTTACCCCTACCGGTCGGTTGTCCGCCATCGGGGTAGACAGTGGAACGTAAATCCGGATGCAGCATGCGAAGATCAATGAGATTGATCGAATCGGAACATAGATCAACACCTTGGAAATGTGATTTCCGCGGTGCTGAAATCTGTTGGAGCGGTCTCGGTAAAACGGCTGTAACTTTTGCATACGAACTCCGATTTTGCTCCACGACCTGTCAAACTGAAGCTAACGAAAAGTTGGATTAGCGGCGAAATTCTAGAACAGGATTTCGGCGCTTCTGGCTAGGCCAAAATCCGCTTGGAAGATAGAGTTTCAGGAGGTTTTATCTTCGGCGGTAGAACGTCTGACTCGTTTTTGCAGGGAATGACTGTGATTTGGTATAGCCCATGTATGTTGCTTGTATATTATTGTTTCATGACCTGCGTGTCATGAGTGCGGCAACCGGCAGGAGCCATATGGTTGTCCCATTATTGTATTAATGACCTGCGTGTCAACATGAGAAGCCATGTAATGTAATTTACTTTCAGTAGCTATTAGTTTTTAATAGCATAGTATCTTATGTAACACTTGGCGGTTGACACCATGGCGTGGAGATGGAGATCACCACGAGGACAACCATGCATGGGCAGACTGCGCACGTGGAGATGGAGATCACCACGCGCTGTGAAAAGGGGCTATACCATATCACACATACATAAACTGCCTGTGAAAGTTTATCCCTTTTATGCACCCTTCCTTTTGCATGGTAGATGTTTTAAGTAGGGTGATCCCTCAAAGAATGTCAAGTACAAATGCCTCCCCAATTGCTGCACCTTCACATGTCAAGTATATTTAGTGGCGGGCCTATGAAATTAGGGTGCCACTAGATCTCCTTGAAGTGATGGGTTTGTGTCGGACACTTACACGCGGAGCATTGGTTGACTTGTCGTGGCTATCAAAACAGTTTTGGGCTACGAGGCATAGGAGTTGGCGAGGCATGAGATGTCCCCAACAACAAGAGTCGTATGGAGATACGATTAGCAAGAGTTGCTTACCGAGTGATCTTGTCCTCTAGCGGTGATGCAAAAGCTCACTAGTTGACATGTTGATCTTGGATCTTGAATCACTAAGTATCAACCGAGGGATGTTGATTTTAGTGGGAGTAATGATCTTATTAAAATGTTTAATATGAATTACTCTTCATGAATACATGTCTTAGTGTTTTGCATATTTCTGTTGTAGATCAATGGCACCACCTGCTCAAGTTACCCCTTTTGCGTTGAAATCAATCCTGGAAAAAGATAAATTGAATGGAACAAACTTTACCACCTGGTATAGAAACCTGAGAATTGTTCTTAGGCATGAGAAAAAGGAACAAGTTCTAGAGAATCCGCTTCCAGAGGAACCTGCCGATAATGCTAATGCCACAGCCAGAAATGCCTACCAGAAACTCGTTGATGAATCAAACGAGATCAGCTGTCTCATGCTGGCTTCTATGGAGCCCGATCTGCAGCAGCAGTTCGAAAATATTGAGGCTTTCGATATGATCGAGAACCTTAAGAGCATGTTTCAAATGCAGGCTAGGACCGAAAGGTTCAACGTCTGGCGATCCTTGATGGATTGTAAGCTGAAAGAGGGTGATCCACTGAGCCCGCATGTGATCAAGATGATCGGGTACATGCAAGCTCTGGATAGGCTGGGCTTCCCACTTGGGGATGAGTTGTCCACAGATACAATTCTGGGTTCTCTTCCGGACAGCTATGGGCCGTTCATCTCGAACTACCATATGCATGGGATGGAAAAGAAGCTCACTGAATTGCATGGGATGCTCAAAGTGGCAGAGCAGGATATCAAGAAAGGTACACATCGTCAAGTGTTGATGGTGCAGAACTCGGCTAAGTTCAAGAAGAGCTGGTCCAAGAAAAAGGCTAAGGCAAAGGGCAAAGAGAAGGAGGCAACTCCAACTACAGCCGCTGCGCCTAAGTCAGGGACGGCTTCGGGGAGTATTTGCTTTCATTGCAAGGAACCCGGACACTGGAAAAGGAACTGTAGCAAGTGGCTTGCCGAGAAGGGCAAGAAGACTGGAAGTATGACTTCTTCTTCAGGTACACTTGTTGTATATGTTATAGACATTTATCTTGCTGATGTTTCTAGTAGCTCTTGGGTATATGATACCGGATCGGTTGTTCACATATGCAACTCGATGCAGGGGCTAAGCAGAACTAGGAATGTCGCAAGAGGAGAAGTTGACATTCGCGTCGGGAATAAAGCAAGAGTTGCTGCATTGGCCGTCGGCACTATGCAACTTAATTTACCTTCAGGATTTGTAATGGAACTTGATAATTGTTATTATGTTCCTGCTTTGAGTCGAAACATTATTTCTGCCTCATGTTTGATGAGACAAGGTTATGAATTCAGTATTAAGGACAATGGTTGTTCTATTTACTTGAATAATATGTTTCATGGCTTTGCACCCGTTGTAAATGGGTTATTTATCCTAGATCTTGAAGGTGAATCAGTCTATAACATAAATGTCAAGAGGCATAAGCCTAATGAGATAAATCCGACTTACATCTGGCATTGTCGACTAGGACACATTAGTCAAAAGCGCATGAAGAAGCTCCATGATGATGGAATTCTAACTTCGTTTGAGTTTGAATCATTCGAGACATGCGAGTCTTGCCTACTCGGTAAGATGACTAAGACTCCTTTTGCAAAGAGTTGCGAGAGGGCGTCCGAGTTGTTGGAACTTATACATAGTGATGTATGTGGACCAATGAGCACGGCAGCCAGAGGTGGTTTCCAATACTTCGTGACTTTCACCGACGACTTGAGTAGATATGGATATGTCTACTTGATGAGGCACAAGTCAGAAACTTTTGAAAAGTTCAAGGAGTTTCAGAACGAAGTGGAAAATCAACTCGGCAAGAAAATCAAACTTCTACGATCTGATCGTGGCGGTGAGTATATGAGCCAGGAGTTTGATGATCATCTGAAGAATCGTGGAATAGTTCCACAACTGACTCCTCCGGGTACGCCACAGAGAAATGGTGTGTCAGAACGGAGGAATCGGACCCTGTTGGACATGGTCCGATCGATGATGAGTCAGTCGGATTTACCCTTGTCATTTTGGGGATACGCTCTAGAAACTGCAGCTTTCACACTAAACAGGGTACCATCTAAGTCCGTAGATAAGACACCATATGAGATATGGACTGCGAAGAGTCACAGTTTGTCTTTTCTGAAAATTTGGGGATGTGAAGCATATGTCAAGCGACTCCAGTCGGATAAGCTCACACCCAAATCGGACAAGTGCATATTCGTGGGATATCCAAGGGAAACCTTGGGATATTACTTCTACAACCGTGAAGAGGGCAAAGTGTTTGTCGCTCGACATGGAGTTTTCCTTGAGAAAGAGTTTCTCAATCGGAAGGCTAGTGGGAGGACGGTCCGACTAGAAGAAATTCGAGAACCACACGGGGACGTTCCGGTAGGTGATACTGTCACACCGGAGTTAGTCAGGGAACCCGTAGTGGAGTCGACACCGGTTCCACGGAGGTCGGAAAGGTTACGCAATTTGCATGACTGCAATGTGTTGTTCTTGGAGAACAACGAGCCGACTACGTATGCGGAAGCGATGGAGAGCCCTGATTCCGAGTTATGGCTTGAGGCCATGAGATCCGAATTAAAGTCCATGGATGACAATCAAGTTTGGAACTTGGTTGATCTGCCAGATGGCGTTCGAGCCATTGAGTGCAAGTGGATCTTTAAGAAGAAAACTGATATGGACGGAAATGTCACAGTCCATAAGGCTCGACTTGTTGCTAAAGGTTATCGACAAGTTCAAGGAGTTGACTACGATGAGACTTACTCACCGGTAGCGATGCCTAAATCAATTCGGATCATTCTTGCTATAGCGGCATATTTCGACTATGAAATATGGCAGATGGATGTCAAAACGGCTTTCCTTAATGGAAATTTAACCGAGGATGTGTATATGACACAACCCGAGGGTTTTGTCGATCCAAAGAAGTCTAGCATGGTATGCAAGCTTCAGAGATCCATTTATGGATTAAGGCAAGCATCTCGGAATTGGAACATTCGTTTTAATGAAGCTGTCAAAGAGTTTGGCTTCATCAAGAATGACTGTGATCATTGTGTATTCAAGAAGGTCAGTGGGAGCTCAGTTGCATTTCTGATCTTATATGTGGATGACATATTATTGATTGGAAATGATGTTCAAATGCTTGAATCTGTCAAGGACTCATTGAAAAATAGTTTTTCTATGAAGGACTTGGGAGAAGCAGCTTACATTTTGGGAATCAAGATCTATAGAGATAGATCGAGAAGGCTTATTGGATTAAGCCAGAGTGCGTATATTGACAAGGTGTTGAAGCGGTTCAACATGCAAGATGCCAAGAAAGGTTTCTTGCCCATGTCACATGGCATTAGTCTTAGCAAGACTCAGAGTCCTACGACTCCTGATGAGCGAAGACGCATGGATGGGATTCCGTATGCTTCGGCTGTTGGGTCCATCATGTATGCTATGGTATGTACTCGTCCCGATGTTAGTTTTGCTCTTAGCGTGGTGGGCAGATACCAGGCTGATCCAGGGGAGAGTCACTGGACAGCGGTTAAGAATATCCTTAAGTACTTGAGAAGGACTAAGGATATGTTCCTGGTTTATGGAGGTGAGGATGAGCTCGTTGTAAATAGTTACACCGATGCTAGTTTCCAAACAGATAGGGATGATAGTCGATCGCAATCTGGGTTTGTGTTCATTCTGAACGGAGGAGCAGTGAGCTGGAGGAGCTCCAAGCAAGATACGGTAGCTGATTCTACAACAGAGGCCGAGTACATTGCGGCTTCTGAAGCTGCAAAAGAAGGTGTTTGGGTGAAGAATTTTATTTCTGATCTTGGTGTGGTTGAGGGCGCGTCTAATCCATTGGACCTCTATTGTGATAATAGTGGTGCCATTGCGCAAGTCAAGGAACCACGGAACCATCATAAAACCCAACACATACTCAGGCGTTTTAACCTTATTCGCGACATTGTCGAAAGAGGTGATGTAAACATATGCAAGGTACACACGGATGCAAATGTTGCTGATCCATTGACGAAGCCTCTCCCACGTCCGAAGCATGAGGCGCACATGAGCTCCATGGGCATACGATGCCTAAATGATTGACTCTAGTGCAAGTGGGAGACTGTTGGAGATATGCCCTAGAGGCAATCATGTGATGATGATATTTCCATATGTATTCATGAGTCCTTTGTATTGTCCTTGAACATCATCAATGATATGTATCAATAAGTATGTGACTTGTTTGTGGAACTATGTATTGTATGATGATTGTTTTAATGGTCCCTAGTTGATAAGGTTATGCGGACACATATCCTTGACTAGTATACGACTCGGTTGATGACTATGTTTCACAAGTCATGTGCATGGAGATGTTAAACCGATAGTATGGGCTCGGGGATGGAGATCACCGAGCCGGACAGACCCACTTTGAGACGCAGCGAGATATAGTCATCTGTTAGTCTCAAGTGCAATGTCTATGCCATGTCCTAGACCTGAGGTCCTCGCATGTTCTCGGGATGAGGATCGACTCACTTAGGGTCTATCAAACGCTACTCCGTAACTGGGTAGTTATAAAGGTAGCTTTCAGGTGAGTCGTGAGACATGCCGCGAGAAATGGTTGACCAAGATGGAATTTGCCCCTCCTATTTGGAGAGATATTCTCTGGGCCCTCTCGAGTGATCAGATTCGGAAAGCATGGCCATGCGACTTGGGTTAAGTGTTAACCCAGTTCGGGAATCTGTATCATGGTTTCGAGAAGAGAGGTCGAGCTAACACAAGGGTGACAAGTACTCGCCTTGAGCTTGACAACAAATATCGTGAGGCAAAAGGAATGTTGCATATGCCACATTGTTGAGGTTCGTCAAACGACTTTACGCCCACATGGGAGTTGGCACGTTCTGCTAGGAGCCGCTACCAACTATCGACTCTGGCCGTGTCCATGTGTACGTGAACCTATAGGGTCGCACACTGAAGGGGCTCCAACCCATTCGGATTGGATATGAGTGGAAAATGGATGTGGACTCCTAGTGGGCTCAAGTGTTGAGCCCACCTCGGAGGTCTAAATAAAGGGGAGTGGGCACACCACTTAGGGTTGAGAGGATTGAACCCTGGTTAGCCACCGCCACTCCCC
The DNA here is from genome assembly GCF_018294505.1 of Triticum aestivum. Classification (NCBI taxonomy): domain Eukaryota; kingdom Viridiplantae; phylum Streptophyta; class Magnoliopsida; order Poales; family Poaceae; genus Triticum; species Triticum aestivum. The sequence continues at coordinate 331,303,652 of NC_057811.1, read as the reverse complement.
ACACCCATGCCACGCAACCGGACCTAGCAGTCCGTCGCTCGACGCTACTCCCCGTACGTGTGGATACCTTGGAGGCATCGCATCTACGGTGCTTGGACGAACCGTTCAAGAGAACCGCGAGGTGCCGTTCGCGGGAGATCACCGTTCACGGGTCTTCGCTGTTCGTGGGAGATCGGCAACGCGAGGAGGAGACGGCCCAGGAGATCGGCTACACGAATCACCAACTCTACTTCCACTGCGGTGACTGCGCGTCTAGTGGTAAACCCGATCCCGTGATCTATTTCCAGCAGCATGATCTTGGGTGCGCGGTAGAATTTTTATTTGGCGCTAGCATAGCGTACCGCGTGTTCCAACAAAATCACATGGCGATGTGAACTAGACTATTGACTCTAGTGCAAGTGGGAGACTAAAGGAAATATTCCCTAGAGGCAATAATAAAGTTATTATTTTATTTCCTTATATCATGATAAATGTTTATTATTCATGCTAGAATTGTATTAACCGGAAACTTAGTACATGTGTGAATACATAGACAAACAGAGTGTCACTAGTATGCCTCTACTTTGACTAGCTCGTTAATCAAAGATGGTTAAGTTTCCTAGCCATAGACATGTGTTGTCATTTGATGAACGGGATCACATCATTAGAGAATGATGTGATTGACTTGACCCATCCGTTAGCTTAGCACTATGATCATTTAGTTTATTGCTATTGGTTTCTTCATGACTTATACATGTTCCTATGACTATGAGATTATGCAACTCACGAATAGCAGAGGAACACTTAGTGTGCTATCAAACGTCACAACGTAATTGGGTGATTATAAAGATGCTCTACAGGTGTCTCCGATGGTGTTTGTTGGGTTGGCATAGATCGAGATTAGGATTTGTCACTCTATGTTTTGGAGAGGTATCTCTGGGCCCTCTCGGTAATGCACGTCACTATAAGCCTTGCAAGCAATGTGACTAATGAGTTAGTTGCGGGATGATGCATTACGGAACTAGGTATTGAGATACCGACGATCGAATCTCGGGCAAGTAACATACCGATGACAAAGGGAACAACATATGTTGTTATGTGGTTTGACCGATAAAGATCTTCGTAGAATATGTAGGAACCAATATGAGCATCCAGGTTCCGCTCTTGGTTATTGACCGGAAGTGAGTCTCGGTCATGGCTACATAGTTCTCGAACCCATAGGGTCCGCACGCTTAACGTTCGATGACGATCGGTATTATGAGTTTATGTGTTTTGATGTACCGAAGGTTGTTCGGAGTCCCGGATGTGATCACGGACATGACGAGGAGTCTCGAAATGGTCAAGGCATAAAGATCGATATATTGGAAGGCTATGTTTGCACACCGGAAAGGTTTCGGATGAGTTCGGGCATTTTCCGGAGTACCGGGAGGTTACCAGAACCCCCCGGGGAGTTAATGGGCCTTAATGGGCCATGGTGGAAGAGAGGAGGAGGCGGCCAAGGTGGGGCGCCCCCCCAAGCCCAATCCAAATTGGGAGGGGGGCCAGCCCCCTTTCCTTCTCTCCCTCTCCTCTTCCTTCTTCTCCTACTCCAACTAGGGAAGGGGGGGAACCTACTCCTACTGGGAGTAGGACTCCCCCCCTTGGGCGCGCCATAGAGAGGGCCGGCCCTCCCCTCCTCCACTCCTTTATACACGGGGGAGGGGGGCACCCCATAGACACACAAGTCGATGGTTTAGCCGTGTGTGGTGCCCCCCTCCACAGATTTCCACCTCGGTCATATCATTGTAGTGCTTAGGCGAAGCCCTACGTCGGTAACTTCATCAACACCGTCATCACGCTGTCGTGCTGACGAAACTCTCCCTCGACCTCAGCTGGATCTAGAGTTCATGGGACGTCACCGAGCTGAACGTGTGCAGATCGCGGAGGTGCCGTACATTCGGTGCTAGGATCAATCGGATTGTGAAGACGTACGACTACATCAACCGTGTTGTCATAACGCTTCCGCTTTCGGTCTACGAGGGTACGTAGACAACACTCTCCCTTCTCGTTGCTATGCATCACCTAGATAGATCTTGCGTGATCGTAGGATTTTTTTTGAAATACTACGTTCCCCAACAAGGAGGAGGCCGGCGGCCAAAATGGGCGTGCCATGGGGGGGATCCTACTAGGACTCCTAGTCCTAGTGAGTCCTAGTAGGATTCGCCCCCCCCCCTCTCCTTTATCCACCGGAGGGAAAAGGAAGGAGAGGAAGAGGGAGAGGGAAAGGGGGCGCCACCCTCTCCCCTACTCCAATTCGGACTGCCATGGGGGGGGGCGGCGCCACCCCTTGCGGCCCTCCTCTCTCTCCACTAAGGCCCACTAAGGCCCAATATTTCCCCCGGGGGGGTTCCGGTAACCCCTCGGTACTCCGGTAAAATACCCGAATCACTCGGAACCATTCAAATGTCTGAATATAACCTTCCAATAAATGAATCTTTACCTCTCGACCATTTCAAGGCTCCTCGTCGTCCGTGATCTTATCCGGGACTCCGAACAAACTTCGGTCACCAAAACACACAACTCATAATACAAATCGTCATCGAACATTAAGCGTGCAGACCCTACGGGTTCGAGAACTATGTAGACATGACCCAGACACATCTCCGGTCAATAACCAATAGCGGAACATGGATGCTCATACTGGTTCCTACATATTCTACGAAGATCTTTATCGGTCAAACCGCATAACAACATACGTCATTCCCTTTTTCATCGGTATGTTACTTGCCCAAGATTCGATCGTCGGTATCATCATACCTAGTTCAATCTCGTTACCGGGAAGTCTCTTTACTCGTTCCATAATGAGTTAGTTGCGGGATGATGCATTACGGAACGAGTAAAGAGACTTCCCGGTAATGAGATTAAACTAGGTATAGAGATACCGACGATCGAATCTCGGGCAAGTAACATACCGATGAAAAAGGGAACAACGTATGTTGTTATGCAGTTTGACCGATAAAGATCTTCGTAGAATATGTGGGAGCCAATATGAGCATCCAGGTTACGCTATTGGTTATTGACCGGAGATGTGTCTCGGTCATGTCTACATAATTCTCGAACCCGTAGGGTCCGCACGCTTAACTTTCGATGACGATCGATATTATGAGTTTATGTGTTTTGATGTACCGAAGGTAGTTCGGAGTCCCGGATATGATCACGGACATGACGAGGAGTCTCTAAATGGTTGAGACATAAAGATTGATATATTGGATGACTATATTCGGACACCGGATGAGTTCCAGGGGTTACCGGATAATTATCAGAGTGCCAGGGGTTATCGGAACCCCCGGGGGAACTAATGGGACAACATGGGCCTTGTGTGAGAGAGAAGGAGGCCTTAGGGCTGGCCACCCCCCTTGAGGAGTCCGAATTGGACAAGGAGGGGGCGCGGCGCCCCATCTTTCCCTCCGTCTCTCCCTCTCCTTCTTTCCCCCTTCTCCCTCCTAGTTGGGCTAGGAAAGGGGGAGTCCTAATCGTACTAGGAGGAGGACTCCTCCTTTCCTTGGCGCGCCCTAGGGCCGGCCGGCCTCCCCCTTGCTCCTTTATATACGGGGGCAGGGGGCACCCTAGAACAGACAACAGACATTGTCTTAGCCGTGTGCGGTGCCCCCCTCCACCATATTCCACCTCGGTCATATCGTTGCAGTGCTTAGGCAAAGCCCAGCGCCGGTAACATCATCATCACCGCCATCACGCTGTTGTGCTGACGAAGCTCTGCCTTGACACTCAGTTGGATCGAGAGTTCGTGGGACGTCATCGAGCCGAACGTGTGCAGATCTCGGAGGTGCCGTACTTTCGGTACTAGGATCGGTCGGATCGTGAAGACGTACGACTACATCAACCGCATTGTCATAACGCTTCCGCTTACGGTCTACGAGGGTACGTGGACTACACTCTCCCCTCTCGTTTCTATGCATCACCATGATCTTGCGTGTGCGTAGGAATTTTTTTGAAATTACTGCGTTCCCCAACACTGGCATCCGAGCCAGGTCTATGCGTAGATGTTATATGCACGAGTAGAACACAAATGAGTTGTGGGCGATAATAGTCATACTGCTTACCAGCATGTCATAGTTTGATTCAGCGGTATTGTTGGATGAAGCGGCCCGGACCGACATTATGCGTACGCTTACGCGAGACTGGTTCTACCGACATGCTTTGCACACAGGTGGCTGGCGGGTGTCAGTTTCTCCAACTTTAGTTGAATCGAGTGTGGCAACGCCCGGTCCTTGTTGAAGGTTAAAACAGCACATACTTGACGAAAACTCGTTGTGGTTTTGATGCGTAGGTAAGAACGGTTCTTGCTCAGCCCGTAGCAGCCACGTAAAAGATGCAACAACAAAGTAGAGGACGTCTAACTTGTTTTTGCAGGGCATGTTGTGATGTGATATGGTCAAGACATGATGCTAAATTTTATTGTATGAGATGATCATGTTTTGTAACAAAGTTATCGGCAACTGGCAGGAGCCATATGGATGTCGCTTTATTGTATGAAATGCAATCGCCATGTAATTGCTTCACTTTATCACTAAGCGGTAGCGATAGTCGTAGAAGCAATAGTTGGCGAGACGACAACAATGCTACGATGGAGATCAAGGTGTCGCGCCGGTGACGATGGTGCTTATGGCGGTGCTTTGGCGATGGAGATCAAGGCACAAGATGATGATGGCCATATCATATCACTTATATTGATTGCATGTGATGTTTATCCTTTATGCATCTTATTATGCTTAGTTCGGCGGTAGCATTATAAGATGATCTCTCACTAAATTTCTAGGTACAAGTGTTCTCCCTGAGTATGCACCATTGCGAAAGTTCGTCGTGCCGAGACACCACGTGATGATCGGGTGTGATAAGCTCTACGTTCACATACAACGGGTGCAAGCCAGTTTTGCACACGCAGAATACTCGGGTTAACCTTGACGAGCCTAGCATATGCTGATATGGCCTCGGAACACTAAGACCGAAAGGTCGAGCGTGAATCATATAGTAGATATGATCAACAAAGTGATGTTCACCATTGAAAACTACTCCATCTCACGTGATGATCGGACAAGGTTTAGTTGATTTGGATCACGTGATCACTTAGATGATTAGAGGGATGTCTATCTAAGTGGGAGTTCTTAAGTAATATGATTAATTGAACTTTAATTTATCATGAACTTAGTACCTGATAGTATTTTGCATGTCTATGTTGTTGTAGATACATGGCCCGTGCTATTGTTCCGTTGAATTTTAATGCGTTCCTAGAGAAAGCTAAGTTGAAAGATGATGGTAGCTACTACACGGACTGGGTCCATAACTTGAGGATTATCCTCATTGCTGCACAGAAGAATTACGTCCTGGAAGCACCGCTAGGTGCCAAACCCGTTGCAGGAGCAACGCCAGATGTTATGAACATCTGACAGAGTAAAGCTGATGACTACTCGATAGTTCAGTGTGCCATGCTTTACGGCTTAGAACCGGGACTTCAACGACGTTTTGAACGTCATGGAGCATATGAGATGTTCTAGGAGTTGAAGTTAATATTTCAAGCAAATGCCCAGAATGAGAGATATGAAGTCTCCAATAAGTTCTACAGGTGCAAAATGGAGGAGAATAGTTTCGTCAGTGAGCATATACTCAAAATGTCTGGGTATAACAATCACTTGATTCAACTAGGAGTTAATCTTCCTGATGATAGTGTCATTGACAGAATTCTTCAATCACTACCACCAAGCTACAAGAGCTTCGTGATGAACTATAATATGTAAGGGATGGATAAGACAATTCTCGAGCTCTTCGCAATGCTAAAGGCTGCGGAGGTAGAAATCAAGAAAGAGCATCAAGTGTTGATGGTCAACAAGACCAACAGTTTCAAGAAAAAGGGTAAAGGGAAGAAGGGGAACTTCAGGAAGAACGGCAAGCAAGTTGCTGCTCAAATGAAGAAGCCCAAATCTGGACCTAAGCTTGAAACTGAGTGCTTCTACTGCAAAGGGACTGGCCACTTGAAGCGGAACTGCCCCAAGTAATTGGCGGATAAGAAGGATGGCAAGGTGAATAAAGGTATATATGATATACATGTTATTGATGTGTACCTTACTAATGCTCGGAGTAGTGCCTGGGTATTTGATACTGGTTCTGTTGCTAATATTTGCAACTCAAAACAGGGGCTACGGATTAAGCGAAGATTGGCTAAGGACGAGGTGACGATGCGCGTGGGAAATGGTTCCAAAGTCGATGTGATCGCCGTCGGCACACTACCTCTACATCTACCTTCAGGATTAGTTTTAGACCTGGATAATTGTTATTTGGTGCCAGCGTTGAGCATGAACATCATATCTGGATCTTGTTTGATATGAGACGGTTATTCATTTAAATCTGAGAATAATGGTTGTTCTATTTATATGAGTAATATCTTTTATGGTCATACACCCTTGAAGAGTGGTCTATTTTGTTGAATCTCGATAGTAGTGACACACATATTCATAATATTGAAGCCAAAAGATGCAGAGTTGATAATGATAGTGCAACTTATTTGTTGCACTGCCGTTTAGGTCATATTGGTGTAAAGCGCATGAAGAAACTCCATTCCGATGGACTTTTGGAATCACTAGATTATGAATCACTTGGTACTTGCGAACCATGCCTCATGGGCAAGATGACTAAAACTCCGTTCTCCGGAACAATGGAGCGAGCAACAGATTTGTTGGAAATCATGCATACTGATGTATGTGGTCGAATATTGAGCCTCGCGGCGGGTATCGTTATTTTCTCACCTTCACAGATGATTTGAGCATATATGGGTATATCTACTTGATGAAGCATAAGTCTGAAACATTTGAAAAGTTCAAAGAATTTCAGAGTGAAGTGGAAAATCATCGTAACAAGAAAATAAAGTTTCTACGATCTGATCGTGGAGGAGAATATTTGAGTTATGAGTTTGGTCTTCATTTGAAACAATGTGGAATAGTTTCGCAACTCACGCCACCCGGAACACCACAGCGTAATGGTGTGTCCGGACGTCGTAATCGTACTTTACTAGATATGGTATGATCAATGATGTCTCTTACTGATTTACCGCTATCGTTTTGGGGTTATGCTTTAGAGATGGCTGCATTCACATTAAATAGGGCACCATCTAAATCCGTTGAGACGACACCTTATGAACTGTGGTTTGGCAAGCAACCCAAGTTATCATTTCTTAAAGGTTGGGGCTGATATGCTTATGTGAAAAAGCTTCAACCTGATAAACTCGAACCCAAATCGGAGAAATGTGTCTTCATAGGATACCCAAAGGAGACTGTTGGGTACACCTTCTATCACAGATCCGAAGGCAAGACATTCGTTGCTAAGAATGGATCCTTTCTAGAGGAGTTTCTCTCGAAAGAAGTAAGTGGGAGGAAAGTAGAACTTGATGAGGTAACTGTACCTGCTCCCTTATTGGAAAGTAGTTCATCACAGAAATCAGTTCCTGTGACTCCTACAACAATTAGTGAGGAAGCTAATGATGATGATCATATAACTTCAGATCAAGTTACTACTGAACCTCGTAGGTCAACCAGAGTAAGATCCGCACCAGAGTGGTATGGTAATCCAGTTCTGGAGGTCATGTTACTTGACCATGACGAACCTACGAACTCTGAGAAAGTGATGATGAGCCCAGATTCCGCAAAATGGCTTGAGGCCATGAAATCTGAGATGGGATCCATGTATGAGAACAAAGTGTGGACTTTGGCTGACTTGCCCGATGATCGGCAACCCATCGAGAATAAATGGATCTTCAAGAAGAAGACTAACACTGACGGTAATGTTACTGTCTACAAAGCTCGACTTATTGCGAAAGGTTTTCGACAAGTTCAAGGAGTTGACTACGATGAGACTTTGTCACCCGTAGCGATGCTTAAGTCCGTCCGAATCATGTTAGCAATTGCTGCATTTTATGATTATGAAAATTGGCAAATGAATGTAAAGACTGCATTCCTGAATGGATTTCTGGAAGAAGAGTTGTATATGATGCAACCAGAAGGTTTAATCGATCCAAAGGATGCTAACAAAATGTGCAAGCTCCAGCGATCCATTTATGGACTGGTGCAAGCATCTCGGAGTTGGAATAAATGTTTTGATAGTGTGATCAAAGCATATAGTTTTATACAAACTTTTGGAGAAGCCTGTATTTACAAGAAAGTGAGTGGGAGATCTGTAGCATTTCTAATATTATACGTGGATGGCATATTGTTGATTGGAAATGATATAGAATTTCTGGATAGCATAAAAGGATACTTGAACAAGAGTTTTTCAATGAAAGACCTCAGTGAAGCTGCTTATATATTGGGCATCAAGATCTATAGAGATAGATCGAGACGCTTAATTGGACTTTCACAAAGCACATACCTTGATAAAGTTTTGAAGAAGTTCAAAATGGATCAAACAAAGAAAGGGTTCTTGCTTGTGTTACAAGGTGTGAAGTTGAGTCAGACTCAATGCCCAACCATTGTAGAAGATAGAGAGAAAATGAAAGTTGTTCCCTATGCTTCAGCCATAGGTTCTATCATGTATGCAATGCTGTGTACCAGACCTGATGTGTGCCTTGCTGTTAGTCTAGCAGGGAGGTACCAAAGTAATCCAGGAGTGGATCACTGGACAGTGGTCAAGAACATCCTGAAATATGTGAAAAGGACTAAGGATATGTTTCTCGTTTATGGAGGTGACAAAGAGCTCGTCGTAAATGGTTACGTCGATGCAAGCTTTGACACTGATCCAGATGACTCTAAGTCACAAACTGGATACATGTTTATATTGAATGGTGGAGCTGTCAGTTGGTGCAGTTCTAAGCAAAGCGTCGTGGCGGGATCTACGTGTGAAGCGGAGTACATAACTGCTTCGGAAGCAGCAAATGAAGGAGTCTGGATGAAGGAGTTCATATCCGATCTAGGTGTCATACCTAGTGCATCGGGTCCAATGAAAATCTTTTGTGACAATACTAGTGCAATTGCATTGGCAAACGAATCCAGATTTCACAAGAGAACCAAGCACATCAAGAGATGCTTCAATTCCATCCGCGATCAAGTCAAGGAGGGAGACATAGAGATTTGCAAGATACATATGGATCTGAATGTTGCAGACCAGTTGACTAAGCCTCTCTCACGAGCAAAACATGATTAGCACCAAGACTCCATGGGTGTTAGAATCATTACTGTGTAATCCAGATTATTGACTCTAGTGCAAGTGGGAGACTGAAGGAAATATGCCTTAGAGGCAATAATAAAGTTGTTATTTATATTTCCTTATATCATGATAAATGCTTATTATTCATGCTAGAATTGTATTAACCGGAAACTTAGTACATGTGTGAATACATAGACAAACAGAGTGTCACTAGTATGCCTCTACTTGACTAGCTCGTTGAACCAAAGATGGTTAAGTTTCCTAGCCATAGACATGAGTTGTCATTTGATTAATGGGATCACATCATTAGAGAATGATGTGATTGACTTGACCCATTCCGTTAGCTTAGCACTTGATCGTTTAGTATGTTGCTATTGCTTTCTCCATGACTTATACATGTTCCTATTACTATGAGATTATGCAACTCCCGAATACCGGAAGAACACTTTGTGTGCTACCAAACGTCACAACGTAACTGGGTGATTATAAAGGTGCTCTACAGGTGTCTCCGATGGTGTTTGTTGAGTTGGCATAGATCGAGATTAGGATTTGTCACTCCGATTGTCGGAGAGGTATCTCTGGGCCCTCTCGGTAATGCACATCACTATAAGCCTTGCAAGCAATGTGACTAATGAATTAGTTACAGGATGATGCATTACGAAACGAGTAAAGAGACTTGCCGGTAACGAGATTGAATTAGGTATAGAGATACCGACGATCGAATCTCGGGCAAGTAACATACCGATGACAAAGGGAAGAACATATGTTGTTATGCGGTTTGACCGATAAAGATCTTCGTAGAATATGTGGAAGCCAATATGAGCATCCATGTTCCGCTATTGGTTATTGACTGGAGACGTGTCTCGATCATGTCTACATAGTTCTCGAACCCGTAGGGTCCGCACGCTTAACGTTCGGTGACGATCGGTATTATGAGTTTATGTGTTTTGATGTACCGAAAGTAGTTCAGAGTGCCGGATATGATCACAGACATGACGAGGAGTCTCGAAATGGTCGAGACATAAAGATTGATATATTGGATGACTATATTCGTACACCGGATGAGTTCCGGGGGTCACCGGATAATTATCAGAGTGCCGGGGGTTATCGGAACCCCCGGGGGAACTAATGGGCCAACATGGGCCTTGTGTGAGAGAGAGAAGGAGGCCTTAGGGCTGGCCGTGCGCCCCCCCTCGAGGAGTGCGAATTGGACAAGGAGGGGGGCGGCGCCTCCTCTTTCCCTCGCTCTCTCCCTCTCCTTCCTTCCCCCTTCCCCCTCCTAGTTGGACTAGGAAAGGGGGAGTCCTACTCCTACTAGGACGAGGACTCCTCCCCTCCTTGGCGCGCCCTAGGGCCGGCCGGCCTCCCCCTTGCTCCTTTATATACGGGGGTAGGGGGCACCCTAGAATAGGCAACAGACATTGTCTTAGCCGTGTGCGGTGCCCCCCTCCACCATAATCCACCTAGGTCATATCATTGCAGTACTTAGGCGAAGCCCTGCGCCGGTAACTTCATCATCACAATCATCACGCCGTCGTGCTGACGAAGCTGTCCCTCGACACTCAGCTGGATCTAGAGTTCGTGGGACGTCACCGAGCCGAACGTGTGCAGATCGCGAAGGTGTCGTACTTTCGGTACTAGGATCGGTCGGATCACGAAGACGCACGACGACATCAACCGCATTGTCATAATGCTTCCGCTTACGGTCTGCAAGGGTACGTCGACTACACCCTCCCCTCTCGTTGCTATGCATTACCATGATCTTGCATGTGCGTAGGATTTTTTTTTGAAATTACTGCGTTCCCCAACATTCCAATCAACAATATGTCATCCACATATAATATTAGAAATGCTACAGAGCTCCCTCTCACTTTCTTGTAAATACAGGCTTCTCCAAAAGTCTGTATAAAACCATATGCTTTGATCACACTATCAAAGCGTATATCCCAACTCCGAGAGGCTTGCACCAGTCCATAAATGGATCACTGGAGCTTGCACACTTTGTTAGCACCTTTAGGGTTGATAAAACCTTCTGGTTGCATTATATACAACTGTTCTTTAACAAATCCATTAAGGAATGCAGTTTTGACATCCGTTTGCCAAATTTCATAATCATAAAATGCGGCAATTGCTAACATGATTCGGACAAACTTAAGCATCGCTACGGGTGAGAAGGTCTCATCGTAGTCAACTCTTTGAACTTGTCGAAAACCTTTCGCAACAAGTCTAGCTTTGTAGACAGTAACATTACCGTCAGCGTCTATGGCTTGCCGATCATCGGGCAAGTCAACCAAAGTCCACACTTTGTTCTCATACATGGATCCGATCTCAGATTTCATGGCCTCAAGCCATTTCGCGGAATCTGGGTTCATCATCGCTTCCTCATAGTTCGTAGGTTCATCATGGTCTAGTAACATGACTTCCAGAACAGGATTACCGTACCACTCTGGTGCAGATCGTACTCTAGTTGACCTACGAGGTTCGGTAGTAACTTGATCTGAAGTTTCATGATCATCATCATTAACTTCATTACTAATTGGTGTAGGCATCACTGGAACTGATTTCTGTGATGAACTACTTTCCAATTCGGGAGAAGGTACAATTACCTCATCAAGTTCTATTTCCTCCCACTCACTTCTTTCGAGAGAAACTCCTTCTCTAAAAAGAATCCATTCTTAGCAACGAATATCTTGCCTTCGGATATTGATAGAAGGTGTACCCAACAGTCTCCTTTGGGTATCCTATGAAGACGCATTTCTCCGATTTGGGTTCGAGCTTATGAGGTTGAAGCTTTTTCACATAAGCATCGCAGCCCCAAACTTTAAGAAACGACAGCTTAGGTTTCTTGCTAAACCACAGTTCATATGGTGTCGTCTCAATGGATTTAGATGGACCCCTATTTAATGTGAATGCAGCCGTCTCTAAAGCATAAGCCCAAAACGATAGACATCATAGATCGCACCATATCTAATAAAGTACGGTTATGACGTTCAGACACACCATTACGTTGTAGTGTTCCAAGTGTCATGAGTTGCGAAACTATTCCACATTGTTTCAAATGAAGACCAAACTCATAACTCAAATATTCACCTCCACGATCAGATCGTAGAAATTTTTTTTTCTTGTTACGATGATTTTCCACTTCACTATGAAATTCTTTGAACTTTTCAAATGTTTCAGACTTATGTTTCATTAAGTAGATATACACATATCTGCTCAAATCATCTGTGAAGGTCAGAAAATAAAGATACCCGCCGCGAGCCTCAACACTCATCAGACCACATACATCAGTATGTATTATTTCCAATAAGTCAGTTGCTCGCTCCATTGTTCCAGAGAACGGAGTCTTAGTCATCTTGCCCATGTGGCATGGTTCGCAAGCATCAAGTGATTCATAACCAAGTGATTCCAAAAGCCGATCAGCATGGAGTTTCTTCATGCGCTTTACACCAATATGACCTAAACGGCAGTGCCACAAATAAGTTGCACTATCATTATTAACTTTGCATCTTTCGGCTTCAATATTATGAATATGTGTATCACGACAATCGAGATTCAACAAAAATAGACCACTCATCAAGGGTGCATGACCATAAAAGATTTAAGTCATATAAATAGAACAACCATTATTCTCTGATTTAAATGAATAACCGTCTCGCATCAAACAAGATCCAGATATAATGTTTATGCTCAACGCTGGCACCAAATAACAATTATTTAGGTCTAAAACTAATCCCGAAGGTAGATGTAGAGGTAGCGTGCCGACGGCGATCACATCGACTTTGGAACCATTTCCCACACGCATCGTCACCTCGTCCTTAGCCAATCTTCGTTTAATCAGTAGCCCCCGTTTCGAGTTGTAAATATGAGCAACAGGACCAGTATCAAATACCCAGGCGCTACTACGAGCATTAGTAAGGTACACATCAATAACATGTATATCAGATATACCTTGCACTTTGCCATTCTTCTTATCCGCCTAATACTTGGGGCAGTTCCGCTTCCAGTGACCAGTCCCTTTGCAGTAGAAGCACTCATCTTCAGGCTTAGGTCCAGACTTGGGCTTCTTCCCTTGAGCAGCAACTTGCTTGTTGTTCTTCTTGAAGTTCCCCTTCTTCCCTTTGCCCTTTTTCTTGAAACTAGTGGTCTTGTTAACCATCAACACTTGATGGTCCTTCTTGATTTCTACCTCCGCAGCCTTTAGCATTGCGAAGAGCTCGGGAATTGTCTTTTCCATCACTTGCATATGATAGTTCATCACAAAGCCTTTATAGCTTGGTGGCAGTGATTGAACAACTCTATCAATGACACTATCATCAAGAAGATTAACTCCCAGCTGAGTCAAGTGGTTATGGTATCCAGACATTTTGAGTATATGTTTGCTACCTCTTGAGCACTCCGTTGGTTTTCCCTTGAAGAGGAAAGGGTGATGTAGTAAAGTAGCGTAAGTATTTACTTCAGTTTTTGAGAACCAAGGTATCAATCCAGTAGGAGACCACGCACGAGTCCCTCGCACGTACACAAACAAACAAGAACCTTGCAACCAACGCGATAAAGGGGTTGTCAATCCCTCAACGGTCACTTACGAGAGTGAGATCTGATAGATATGATAAGATAATATTTTTGGTATTTTTATGATAAAGATGCAAAGTAAAATTAAAGGCAATAAAAATAGCTAAGTGTTGGAAGATTTATATGATGGAAAATAGACCCGGGGGCCATAGGTTTCACTAGTGGCTTCTCTCGAGAGCATAAGTATTACGGTGGATGAACAAATTACTATTGAGCAATTGACAGAATTGAGCATAGTTATGAGAATATCTAGGTATAATCATGTATATAGGCATCACATCCGAGACAAGTAGACCGACTCCTGCCTGCATCTACTACTATTACTCCACACATCGACCGCTATCCAGCATGCATCTAGAGTATTAAGTTCAAAAGAACAGAGTAACGCTTTAAGTAAGATGACATGATGTAGAGGAATAAACTCATGCAATATGATATAAACCCCATCTTGTTATCCTCGATGGCAACAATACAATACGTGCCTTGCTGCCCCTACTGTCAATGGGAAAGGACACCGCAAGATTGAACCCAAAGCTAAGCACTTCTCCCATTGCAAGAAAGATCAATCTAGTAGGCCAAACCAAACTGATAATTCGAAGAGACTTGCAAAGATAACCAATCATACATAAAAGAATTCAAAGAAGATTCAAATATTGTTCATAGATAAACTTGATCATAAACCCACAATTCATCGGTCTCAACAAACACACCGCAAAAGAAGATTACATCGAATAGATCTCCACGAGAATTGTGGAGAACTTTGTATTGAGATCCAAAGAGAGAGAAGAAGCCATCTAGCTAATAACTATGGACCCGAAGGTCTGAGGTAAACTACTCACACATCATCGGAGAGGCTATGGTGTTGATGTAGAAGCCCTCCGTGATTAATGCCCCCTCCGGCAGGACGCCGGAAAAGGCCCCAAGATGGGATCTCACGGGTACAGAAGGTTGCAGCGGTGGAATTAGGTTTTCGTGGATGCTTCTGTTGGTTTGGGGGTACGTAGGTATATATAGGAGGAAGAAGTACGTCGGTGGAGCAACGTGGGCCCCACAAGGCCTACCTCGTGCCCTCCTGGTTGCTTTCTTGACGTAGGGTCCAAGTCCTCTGGATCACGTTCGTTCCGAAAATCACGGTCCCGAGGGTTTCATTCCGTTTGGACTCCGTTTGATATTCTTTTTCTGCGAATCAATGAAATAGGCAAAAAAACAGCAATTTGGGATGGGCCTCCGGTTAATAGGTTAGTCCCAAAAATGATATAAAAGTGTATAATAAAGCCCATTAAACATCCAAAACAGAATATAATATAGCATGAAGCAATCAAAAATTACAGATACGTTGGAGACGTATCAAGCATCCCCAAGCTTAATTCCTGCTCGTCCTCGAGTAGGTAAATGATAAAAACAGTATTTTTGATGCGGAATGCTACTTGGCATAATTTTCAATGTAATTCTCTTATTTGTGGTATGAATGTTCATATCCGAAAGATTCAAGACAAAAGTTTAATATTGACATAAAAATAATAATACTTCAAGCATACTAACTAAGCAATTATGTCTTCTCAAAATAACATGGCCTAAGAAAGTTATCCCTACAAAATCATATAGTCTGGCTATGCTCTATCTTCACCACACAAAGTATTTAAATCATGCACAACCCCGATGACAAGCCAAGCAATTGTTTCATACTTTTGGTGTTCTCAAACTTTTTCAATCTTCACGCAATACATGAGCGTGAGCCATGGACATAGCACTATATGTGGAATAGAATGGTGGTTGTGGAGAAGACAAAAAGAGGGAGAAGATAGTCTCACATCAACTAGGCGTATCAACGGGCTATGGAGATGCCCATTAATAGATATCAATGTGAGTGAGTAGGGATTGCCATGCAACGGATGCACTAGAGCTATAAGTATACAGTGGGTGTGCATCCAACTCGCTTGCTCACGAAGACCTAGGGCATTTTGAGGAAGCCCATCATTGGAATATACAAGCCAAGTTCTATAATGAAAAATTACCACTAGTATATGAAAGTGATATCATATGGGACTCTCTATCATGAAGATCATGGTGCTACTTTGAAGCACAAGTGTGGTAAAAGGATAGTAACATTGTCCCTTCTCTCTTTTTCTCTCATTTTTTTATTTGGGCCTTTTCTCTTTTTTATGGCCTTTTTTTTCTTTTTTTCGTTTAGTCCGGAGTCTCATCCCGACTTATGGGGGGGTCATAGTCTCCATCATCCTTTCCTCACTTGGGACAATGCTCTAAAAATGATGATCATCACACTTTTATTTACTTACAACTCAACAATTACAACTCAAGACTTAGAACAAAATATGACTATGTGAATGCCTCCGGCGGTGTACCGGGATATGCAATGAATCAAGAGTGACATGTATTAAAGAATTATGAACGGTGGCTTTGCCACAAATACGATGTCAACTACATGATCATGCGAGGCAATATGACAATGCTGGAGCGTGTCATAGTAAACGGAACGGTGGTAAGTTGCATGGCAATATATCTCGGAATGGCTATGGAAATGCCATGATAGGTAGGTATGGTGGCTGTTTTGAGGAAGGTATATGGTGGGTGTATGATACCGGCGAAAAGTGTGCGGTATTAGAGAGGCTAGCAATGGTGGAAGGAAGAAAAATGCGTATAATCCATGGACTCAACATTAGTCATAAAGAACTCATATACTTATTGCAAAAATCTACAAGTTATCAAACAAAGTATTACGCGCATGCTCCTAGGGGGATAGATTGGTAGGAAAAGACCATCGCTCGTCCCCGACCGCCACTCATAAGGAAGACAATCAATAAATAAATCATGCTCCGACTTCATCACATAACGGTTCACCATACGTGCATGCTACGGGAATCACAAACTTTAGCACAAGTATTTCTCAAATCCACAACTACTCAACTAGCATGACTCTAATATCACCATCTTCATATCTCAAAACAATTATCACGCATCAAACTTCTCATAGTATTCAACACACTCATAAGAAAAAAATTATTAATCTCGAATGCCTATCATAATTAAAGCAAATTACCACGCTGTTTTGTAGGACTCTCAAAATAATATAAATGAAGCATGCGAGAACAATAGTTTCTATAAAACAAATACACCACCGTGCTCTAAAAGATATAAATGAAGCACTAGAGCAAAAACTATATAGCTCAAAAGATATGAGTGAAGCACATAGAGTATTCTAATAAATTCCGAATCATGTGTGTCTCTCTCAAAAGGTGTGTACATCAAGGATGATTGTGGCAAACTAAAAAATAAAGACTCAAATAATACAAGACGCTCCAAGCAAAACACATATCATGTGCTGAATAAAAATATAGCTCCAAGTAAAGTTACCGATGGAAGTAGACGAAAGAGGGGATGCCTTCCGGGGCATCCCCAAGCTTTGACTTTTTGGTGTCCTTATATTATCTTGGGGTGCCATGGGCATCCCCAAGCTTAGGCTCTTGCCACTCCTTGTTCCATAATCCACCAAATCTTTTACCCAAAACTTGAAAACTTCACAACACAAAACTTAACAGAAAATCTCGTAAGCTCCGTTAGCGAAAGAAAACCAAACACCACTTCAAGGTACTGTAATGAACTCATTCTTTATTTATATTGGTGTTAAACCTACTGTATTCTAACTTCTCTATGGTTTATAAACTATTTTATTAGCCATAGATTCATCAAAATAAACAAACAACACACGAAAAACAGAATCTGTTAAAAACAGAACAGTCTGTAGTAATCTGTAACTAACGCAAACTTCTGGAACTCAAAAAATTCAGCCAAAAAAGGAAGACCTATAAAATTTGTTTATTGATCAGCAGCAATTGGAATCAATATTTTATCACGTTCTGGTAATTTTTAACAATTGTTTTCGTGAATAGAAAGTTTCTGGAATTTTCAGCAAGATCAAATAACTATCATCCAAGAAGATCCTATAGGTTTAACTTGGCACAAGCACTAATTAAAACATAAAAAATCTAACAAGAGGCTAGCTCAAAGATTTATTTCTAAACAGAAGCAAAAACTAAAAAACTAAAAATAAAATTGGGTTGCCTCCCAACAAGCGCTATCGTTTAACGCCCCTAGCTAGGCATAAAAGCAAGAATAGATCTAGGTATTGCCATAATAATAGGATAGATCATTAAAACACATTTCATATTCTCTACGTTCAGCAGCAAGTTTTCTTTGAGGCAAGCAAAAGTAATCAAAAGGGCTAAATTTAATGGGACAAAAGTCCCCAAGATCAACTTTAGGAGGTATAAGTTCCTCCTTCGGCCCTTCGTATTGCACAACCAATTCATCATTATAAGCATTCTTTTGACAGAACTTTGTGAGCCTATACCCGAGAGAATATCCTAGCTCATTATTTCAAATAGCAAAATCATTATTAAGTTCAGAAATTCTATCAACTAGAACATTGGTAGGAACCTTTTTCCTAAAGTTTTCATTAAAAGCAACATAGTCTAGAGATTGAAAACACATTATTTCCTCTTGATCAAATAAGATAGTTTCTATGGGACGACGGCCAGCGTCCACCCTATAATGCGCAAAGATTTCTTTGGCCTCTTTTACTATAAATCTGAACTCATGAGCCAAAAAGATAGTAGCGGCACGCTTAACAGAAGAATGCTCAATATTAGAAAATTCTAGGAAAATCCTTTGTATGCAAGGGTGCATGTGCATAAATTGCCTTTCAAGTTCAACTACAAGCATGGCAATAGCGTCCGCAAGACTACTAGTTCTATGAAGAATAGAACTACCCACAGAAGGCAAAGCACCGGCACAAGTAAAGAAATCTTGAATAACCCCTTTTCCAATAATATTACCACTACCAATTCGGAATTTTTTTGTATGTAAGATAGGGGGTTCTTCAGCAGGAGCATCAGAATTTTCCATGTTATTACTATTGTCCATATCGACAATAGTTTCCCCAGTTTCAGACATAACGGCAGAAAGTGCGAGGAGCATGTAACACCCACGATGCGGCTATATCTCCCACGTGTCGAGGCACGACTTAGAGGCATAACCGCATTGTGGTTTTGTCGCAAGAAGGGTCATATTCACACAATCCTATGTAATGAACAAGAATGGGATAACGAGAGTTGGCTTACAATCGCCACTTCACACAATACATAAATATAATTCATACATTATCCAAAATACACACATATAGACCGGCTACGGTCAAAAACCAAATGAAAATAAGATAACCCCAAATGCTAGATCCCCGATCGTCCCAACTGGGCTCCACTACTGATCATCAGGAAAAGACACATAGTAACGGCCACGTTCCTCATCGAACTCCCACTTGAGGTCGATTGCGTCATCTGCACTGGCATCGTCGGCACCTGCAACTGTTTTGGTAGAATCTGTGAGTCACGAGGACTCAGCAATCTCACACCCGCGAGATCAAGACTATTTAAGCTTATAGGAAAGGATGGTGAAATGAGGTGGAGCTGCAGCAGGCACTAAGCATATATGGTGGCTAGCATACGCAAAAGAGAGCGAGAAGAGAAGCAACGAAACGGTCGTCAACTAGCAATGATCAAGAAGTGATCCTGAAACTACTTACGTCCATGAATAACTCAAACCGTGTTCACTTCCCGGACTCCGCCGAGAAGAGACCATCACGGCTACACACACAGTTGATGTATTTTAATTGGGTCAAGTGACAAGTTCTCTACAACCGGACATTAACAAATTCCCATCTGCCTCATAACCACGGGCATGGCTTTCGAAAGATAATACCCTGCAGGGGTGTCCCAACTTAGCCCATCATAAGCTCTCACGGTCAACGAAGGATAAACCTTCTCCCGGAAAGACCCGATCAGTCTCGGAATCCCGGTTTACAAGACATTTCGACAATGGTAAAACAAGACCAGCAAAGCCACCCGAATGTGCCGAAAAATCCCGATAGGAGCTGCACATATCTCGTTCTCAGGGCACACCGGATAAGCGAAGCGTACAGGTACCAACATAACCCAAGTTGCCAAGGGACGGTCCCGCACGGTCCTCTAGTTTGGACCAGCACTCAGAGGAACACTGGCCCGGGGGTTAAAATAAAGATGAACCTCGGGTTCGCGAAAACCCGGGGGAAAAGGCTTAGGTGGCAAATGGTAAAATCAAGGTTGGGCCTTGCTGGAGGAGTTTTATTCAAGGCGAACTGTCAAGGGGGTCCCATAAATCACCCAACCGCGTAAGGAACGCAAACTCAAGGAACATAATACCGGTATGACGGAAACTAGGGCGGCAAGAGTGGAACAAAACACCAAGCATAAGGCCGAGCCTTCCACCCTTTACCAAATATATAGATGCATTAATTAAATAAGAGATATTGTGATATCCCAACATATCCATGTTCCAACATGGAACAAACTTCAACTTCACCTACAACTAGCGGCCGTCTCATCGCCGGATCCAGATCCTTCAGAGAGTCCTCCATGGACGCATCCCACAAAAGCATGCTTCAAGGCAGGCAGAGTCCGGGCGGGTCTTGCACGCTGAGCCGTCTCGATGAGATCGGCGTAGAGGTCCGGCTCAGGGCCTGGCTCACCAATTTGCCAATGAAGACGTGGATTCCGCCGAAGGGGACCCGGTACCCGTACTCGACTGAGCCGGCGTCGGGGCCCCAGTTTGCATCGTCGATGTAGAGCTTGCCGCGACGACTCTTGGTCATCCGGCCCACAGCGTATCCCTTGAGCCCTTCGAAGCTGCCCTTCAAGAACTCAAATCCACCGTGCGCTGGCCCCACGGTGGGCGCCAACTGTCGTGGAATTGTCACGGCAGATGTCCTCGTACAAGGACTTAGTCGTGGAGCCATCGCCGCTAGGAAGCTTAAAGGGGTTAAACGGGACAAAGGACACGGGGATTATACTGGTTCGGCCCCTTACGTTGAAGGTAAAAGCCTACATCCAGTTGAGGTGGTATTACTTAGGGTTTCGATGACCAGGAGCTAAACCGCTCTGCCTGGCTATCGATCTGATCTTACTTGTCCTGAACCGCCGCCGGGTCGTCCCTTTATATAGAGAGACTAACGCCCAGCGGCTCTCAGAGTCCCGGCCGGCTTATAACAGTGTCCGGCTCGGACTCTCTAACTATTCTTGCCTTACACTACAAGTCATGCCATAACGGCGGTTTATCACTACGGGCCTTAAGCCGCCTCCGGGCCTTAAGCCCATCACTTGAACCGCCATCCTCAAGCTTGATACTGGGCTTCACGTGATGGTCATTTATGACGTAACCCGGCCCCTCCTGGGCGGGTGACTCTAGTAGTTATATCCTCAACACCGGGGGAAAAGGCTTAGGTGGCAAATGGTAAAATCAAGGTTGGGCCTTTCTGGAGGAGTTTTATTCAAGGCGAACTATCAAGGGGGTCCCATAAATCACCCAACCGCGTAAGGAACGCAAACTCAAGGAACATAATACCGGTATGACGGAAACTAGGGCGGCAAGAGTGGAACAAAACACCAGGCATAAGGCCGAGCCTTCCACCCTTTACCAAATATATAGATGCATTAATTAAATAAGAGATATTATGATATCCCAACATATCCATGTTCCAACATGGAACAAACTTCAACTTCACCTGCAACTAGCAACGCTATAAGAAGGGCTGAGCAAAAGCGGTAACTTAGCCAAACAACGGTTTGCTAGGAAATGATGGTTAGGGGCTGACATGGCAATATGGGAGGCATGATATAGCAACTGGTAGGTAGCGCAGCATGGCAAAATAGAGCGAACAACTAGCAAAGCAAAGATAGAAGTGATTTCGAGGGTATGGTCATCTTGCCTGCAAGGTTCTCAGAGTTGTCGAAAGCTTGATCCTCGTAAGCGTACTCAACAGGTTCCTCGTTCACGAACTCGTCTCCCGGCTCTACCCAAAACAAGAACACAAGCAACGGTACCACAATCAATCACGGGAAATGCACAAGCAACATGATGCAAAACATGTATGATATGCGAGATGTGGTATGCGATACATATGCGTGCTCCGGAAGAAAATGATGAACAAGGCAGTAACTTGGCAAACCAAGCATGCCACTGGAAAGATGAGATGATTTTGGTTGAAATCTATATAAAGATCACCGGAAACGGATGCACGGTTTGCAAATGGCAAGCAAAACAAGAATGACACGAATCTGTGATTAACAGCATGATAGCACTTAGAATACATCAAGAAACTATGCTACAGCACTCCAACATAGCAACAAAGCATATGTCAGTAATCTACAGGAGATGCTTGACAAAAGACGAACACTGAGCTACGGCTAGTTCACACCACAGCAGTTCAAACAAGCATGGCAAAAGTGCAAAAGATATCAGGTTCACAGACAGAGAAATTACTGGACATGGCAGAAACAGCATCAGGTAGCAATGTTCAGAGCATGAAATCAACATGCTACAGGAACTTAACATGGTAAAACAAGGCACGGCATGAATCTACTAAAAGCATATGACAAAAGACCCTTACTAACCATAAGCCAAAAAGGATCAGAAGATATGATGGCAACCATGTAAACATAGCAAGTTTCGTTAACAGGTTTCAGACTTGGCAGAAAACAGAGCATGGCAGAAACAATAATATGAAGGCATCTTTGTGAGCTTGATAGCATGTCCTACAGCAAGATAGCATGTTTATGAAGCTATCCATGGCAAGAGCAAACACATAGCATGAAAGGAACAACTACAACAAGCTTGGCAAAATTGAATATCATGTTAACAATCTGCCAGAAATATTTTATAGCAAAAGTAGAGCAAGATTGAGTCATGCTATAGCACTCTATAATTGCAAACAAGGGCATGAATGGATCAATCACAGCAATATCTACAAAACATCCTTAATTAACATCACCAAAATAAGCATGGATCTCTCTGTAGCATCAAGTTTACATGGCAACAAAATCACAACAGTCACAGACAGTAAAATCAATGTCCCTGAAATCAGAAACATCACGAAGCCTAGTTTGCATGCTTGTGCTAGTCACTACAGAGATCACAAAAATACATGGCATACACCTCTGTAAAGATGGCATGGCACACATCAAAACACATGTAGAGCTCATACTCATAAGATGCACAGATTAAATGCAACAAAAATAACAATTCCTCAAGTTCTGATAAGTAACAGCAGATAACAGCAACTAGCACTCTTGCACCAGAGTTTTGGGCATCAATATGGACAGAAATGAAACTGACCCAATGGAACAAAATGTAGAGCATCACGTAACGAACATTTCGATATATTACACGCACGAAACGGAGCTATATGCAGAGAGTTATGATGCAATGAACAGGGGCATATAATATAAAAATATAGGACTTGGAATATTTCGGGAGGGAGCAGAAAGTCAACCGCAACAGATCTGGATCGGGATCCCGCTCGGCTCGAGCTCGGGCTCGTCGCCGGAGTTGCTGCTCGGAGCTGGGGAAGGAGAGGAAGGAGGGACGGGACCGGAGGAGCTCGCCGTCGGGGTCGGGGAAGAGAGGGTGCGGGAGGCGCGGGTGCGCGCGGGTGCGCCGGTGAGGGGTGGCCGGAGTTGCTCCGGCTCGGCTCCGGCGGACGGCGGTCGTGGGCGCGGCGGCGGAGGAAGGAGGCGCCG